>NC_142529.1:642500-925000 GCF_964205215.1 Stylophora pistillata
CTACCCCTTCCTGGCTTAATCAACATCAACCCTAACTTGGTATCCGTTGATTGTTGTAGGGGAGGAGTAGATGCGTAATTGTTTAATAATAATAATAATAATAATAATAATAATAATAATAATACTAATACTAATAATAATAATAATTAATAATAAACTTTATTAATGTGTCAAATCAATAGCAGTTTCCCACTAAATAAGGACACCTAAACTAAACTAAACTAATCTAATGTATATAAAACGCATATTATATGCAATCCTGCCCCGTTTAGTTGACCCTATATATATGTGCTACCCTACGATTAGATTAGAAATACAATACTGATAATATAAAAGATTAAGATTTACATAAGATTTACAGTTCAGCTACTGGGATTGGTCTGTTACCTTTAGCTTAACTTTGATTTTCACATTCAGTGTATTTTTTTCAGGATGTTTCACACGTTGATGTGTGAAGCTGAGAGCAAACGTGCAAGAGATGCTTACATAGAAAACGAAGACACATATGAAATATTTGATCCACGAAATCCCATCAACAAAAGACGAAGAGAAGCGAGTAAAAAAGCCATGAAAGAGAAACGGAGGTAGCTGGCGCCACTGGGAAACTTCCTTGGACGAATTGTAAGTAATGCATTCCTCAGGACAAGCGCCGGTTTTTGGTGCTCCTTGTACCAATCAAAAAACTGCCAAGCTTTCTCAGACATAACGCCTGTGTCGGACTACACTATTGGCTCAAGGTCACAACCAAAGAAGGCTTTTGTTCTTCAGTAGAGGAAGAATTTTTCTTCTTGTTGGTGATGTTCAGTTCATATAAAAGTGGCAAGTAGCAACTTTTAAAAATAATTGTTCTGCTTTATGAAGGAACTGGCCAAGATCGGCTGAAAATGGATTAATTTCTGCTGTGAGATAAATTGTTTTCATGACCGTTAAGGTTCTGAATGGAAATCAATCGTGGAAGAAATATCTAATGTGGAGAACATATGAACTGTCGTATACTATATCACTGAATTCCCGGCCTTTAGGCTCTATAGTCTACAACTAATGTAACCTCAGTGGTCTGAATACATTGCCTTGCGACAACAATTAAAATTGTGGTTAAGGTTACAACTGATCATTTCCCTAATTCTCATGACCTAAACTAGTGGTTCTGTGCTGATGTTTTAGGAGAAATTTTTTCAGAGCATAATAGCTTTTTTCCTCTTTTAAATATTGTGAAATATGGTTGAGGATGAGCTAAAAGTTTACTACCATCTCGTGTATTTGAACTTTGTGTGAAGGTTTAAGAAATAAACAGATTACAGACCCTCAAACAATTAGATTTAGATGAAGCAGAAGAAGAACAGGGCTCCGTCTAAAACTTTGACTGCATAGGATGTTGATAACGTGATTATTTTCTGGTTTTTGGTCTACACGTGACTTGTTCAGACCATTAACTTGCAAGCGAACACGTGACTTAATTAGACCAATAGCGTACACGCGAAAACATTGGATGGATTGTAAAACTTTTTTTTAAATTTGATACCTTTCTGAAATAAAAAAAATTCTCTAGTGGAGAACAATTTGTCACATCAAATTTGTCTCGCAAACTCCATTAGTGTTTATCTCTGTAAAAGTTACTCATCACGCAATAATCGGCAATTTCCTGAAAGGACAAATTCTTATTAATCGATTTTACATCCTTCTGCTCAAGATGCTCATGTTTGGGTTAAGTTAATTAGTAAAGCGGATAGTGCCCGCAATATCAACGCCAAAAGTCTCCCGCCCAAATGGAGATTGTCGTTAGGGAATGGTCGGTTAAACGTGCATTGGCATCACTGAGTAAGTGCTATTGAAGGTGTTAGTTGACATCATAGACATGGCAGTGTTCATACTGAGAGCTGCACATCGTTCCGTGAAATATCACGGTGATAGAGACCTCTAAGGCCCAAATGTGAACATTTTAATTCGTTTTTGCCCCACGGTTCAAAGTTTCTTAAGCGTGAAAATAAACGAGTTCTAAATGTTAGATTTCTCTTGAAACGCTTCCACGCGATGCTTTAGTTTAACCGCGAGAAATTATCTCCCTATTTGAGTATTTTTCTTCTTGGCAAGTATGTAGGTGTGTGAATTTAAAACTCTTTGATAGGAAGGACTAATTTCACCCACTTTCCGCCCACTTTGGCCACAAAAAAAAAAAAAAAAAAACACAAGTGATCACCCGTTCTTGCCAAGCGTCCAAAAGTACTACCGAACAACATAACCATGTGCATAAATTTCGTTTTCGGCCTAAAGCAATTATCAAAGAAAGATGTATTTGGAACAAAGGAAATAAAATTGAATAGCTGTCCAGGATTTTAGTAATTATGGCCAAAATTATCAAGGAAACTTAGTTGAATAGAAGCCAATACACGCAGGAACACAAAATAGAGACGCTGGCTTAAACTTAAGTGTCGGGCGTTTATAACAAAAACGCAGCAGCCACATTTTGTGATTTATTGACTGGGTATAGTTTTTGTTTTTTGTCTTTCCCACGAATATACTTGAGAGACAAATGTGTGCTCGTGAAAGAGGTGACGAACTGGTAAAAGATCTTTTTAATGTTCGCATTTTTCTTTTTTTGGCGCAAGTTATTTTTAACCCTCCGAAAGGTTCAAAACAGCTGTTGTTTTCTTTTTTCGGCCGCCCGCAAAACCATTTCGCTTCTTTTAATCCTTTATAATAGCAGTAATTTCCGTTGCTTATCTTATATTTTTACATAAATTGCTCTTTTGTGGGAGGGTAGTTAGTGAACCTTTGCTCGAACACAGATACTTTTTTTTTTATTTGAAAGTCCGCTATAGTGTTGAATAAGATTTAGTTGTATTGCCTTGAGAGACAAATTCCGCCTTGAAATTTTGCAATTTAATTTAAGAAATACTGTATTTTGTTTGCGATAGGACATCGAGGAAATTAGAACCCAGCAGTAATAAGAATAAATCTTTGATAAACGTTAATGATGTCTGTGCTTTTTATTTACTTTAAATCCTTCAGAACTTACTTTATACAGCTGTATGTAGATATACTAGAGATTGTTTATAGTAACTCGGTTATTATGATGGTTAAGTCTAGTGTTCCCCTTTTCGCGCGGTAACCGGTATATTATTCCGCTTAAAATCACTCGGTAATCTTGAAAGTCCAACAGATAAAAGGACTGCTCTACTGGTTTGAAAATTTCTTTTACCTGTCGTGCTTACAGTAAGGGAGAACACTGTGGGGGGAAATTGCAGGACACCTTAAAAAGTCGTTCGAGTTGTGAAGTAGTTTAACAGCAGTTTGATCTTTGCTTGAGGTTTTATGAAAACGCTGGATATGAGTTACGATTGTATGGTACAGTATAGCTCGCACTTTCCCGGTCACCGCAAGACTTAGTAATCTGTGTTCTTTTAGAAATGTCGCAAAAAGTTTGTTTCGCTTTTGTAACGAACACGTTCTAAGCCGGACCGAACAAAGCTTATCACATAAGTAAATACTATCTCTTTCTTTCGCATATATTGTTTCACTTCCTTGGTATCCAGAAGAAAAGTGAATTCGTTATTAGTGATAGTCAGAGTGAAACTGAGATCGCTTGAAACGAGTCTTCGTCAAAGACAAACTTTACATTTAAGGTACGGCTTATAATCACACTGATAGCTACCAATATAAGACCAATATAAAGAGTGAAATAGATCATTAATAATAATAATACTAAAACGCAGGGTCATTGCCAGTTTTTAAATGTATTCCAGCTGTGTGAAAAATCAAGCGCGTTAGCTCATTTTTCACCGCTTTACCAGTTGTCAGCGCCTCTCATTTCATCTGCCAACCCACTCAACGAAGACGTGCACGTTCTCGGTGGCTGGGCGCTCTTCCGCCCGCTCGGCCTACAAATTACACATGTGTTAATAATTCTCTCTTGTTTGTTTGTTTGTATTAGACATTCAGTAAGGTCTTAGAATTCCTCCTGGTTGTTATTGAAAAGTTGTTATTGTGAATTTAACACCAAGGTGGAGGTTAATCGCAGCTATTTCCGTATATTTCGCGGCGATTTGCGGTTAGTTTTGTTAGCTGCGTAAACTTTTTTTTTTTTTGGTACATGGCCAGTTCTGATTTGATTTAGCAGTTAGTTTGTTACTTTGCACTCAAACTACTTTCTGTCTGTCTTTTGTGAACATTCCAATGTTAGCCTTAACAAGTCTAAATAAACTAAATATTTTTAGTGCATGTTTCTTTTTAAATAGAAGTGCAGTTTGTTTAACGTAATGTTAATGGTGTATTAACGACTAAATGTGTGATACGATTCTTAGAATTTTTTTAACTCCAAACCACACGGTGACAATATGCTTGTAGCTCTCTTGTGCAAGTATATCGCGACGTTTACCCAGACGGGCAGTTATATACAGAGACATTTGAGATGAAAATGTGAATGATCCAATTTTGCAACGTGAAAAATTAACTAATATTTTCAAACTCACAGTAGGGGATAGGTGTGACAAAAAATTAGGTGTGGACACTGAAATGAAAGATGAAGAACAAACGTTCCTAAAATAGGAGAAACTATTTCCCCTTAAGCATCTTGAAAACAAATCGCAGCTATCGGATCGTTAGATTATTGTAGATTGTACATTGACAATTCCTAGAGCTGTCTTTATTGAGCATTTATATGACGCAAGTGACCTTGCTGTCAAAAATGATCTTTGCTCTCAGAGATTTGTCCGTCCTTGATCTCTCATTAATTTAGTGTTACTCAGTTTATCAGCTCAAAAATCTCCGAATTAGACAGAAACATAACACTTGAATGAAGTACGTTGATGTTTTCAATGGTAGCCGATCTTTCATTGGCACGAAAGTAGATAACATAGCTTTCTTTGTTGGTGAAATTAGTCAGCGAATTATTCCTTAAGTGCACGAGTCTCCCCACTTAAATCCATTAACCACTAAAGCGCGTCTTCGCGCAACGCGTGAAAGTTTGATTAACACCCTAGTTCGATCAATTTTTGAACTCTTTATTTACTTAAAAACCCCAAAATTACTAAAACAGAAGCGGAAATATATACTGATGATAGCACAATATGACATGATCTTGATCAGAGAAAGTGTTTATTAATTAGAGCGCTCAGTTTCTTTAGATGGCAAATCTCTGGACAGATAAACATAATAGTTTTGAAGGGTTCAACATCCTAACGTATTACAAATAAAGAGACGATTTAACTCTTAAACAAACAAACTAGACACAACAGAGAGGAAAAACTATTTACATAAGAGAAAGGATAACAGTAAACACGATTACAAAGAACAGTCTCAGAAATAATTACAGCATTTACAATTCCAGTTTGCAACAATTCTTGGACAGTGTAGCACTGAGTTTCTTATTTGTCAGATATAAGACTGATATCATCACATAAGGCCGCGGTTAATACGGAAAATGTGAACTATCTGTGCGTGTTTTAAAATGTAGACATCTTCAAAGAAGGTTAATGCGCGTCAAATATCGATGGCACGCTGGAGTCGATAACATTTGTTTCCATTCCTTCCATTAATGAAAGAGAAGAGTTGGTTTGTCTTTTGCAGTGTAATTGTACATTTTCTCGTCTTTCTTCTTTAAGCTTTCTGTCGGTGACATCTTCGCGTGAATCTTGATTCTGCTTGCTGTTGTCGCCCATGTCTTTGAGAAGATCGTCCAGAAATCGGATGTACTTCATAGCAAGTCTAAGGATTTCGTTCTTAGAGAGTTTCCTCTCTGGTGGATAAGTTGGAAGTAGTTTTCTAAGCTCACCAAACGCCAGATTAACATGTTGCTGCCTCCACCGCTCTCTGCTATTTGTGTAGAGTCGTTTCATGTACGACTGACAATGATTGTGATAGGAGAGTGTAAGTCTGTGCCCTGGAGGGTAAAACATGGCAGCTTGGGGCGATGGTGTCGGGCTTAAACTCGTTTCTGAGCCACTCGAGCTACAGGCAGAGCCTTCAGGTGACAGTGCATATGACTCCGGAGCTGTTCCTTCAAAATGATGGTAGTCCATGTCCATGATTTCGTCGCGCAAAGTAACTGTACTCTGTTACTTACACCCGCAGCTTTTATACACCACACGCGCGTACGGTTCGTCTGATCAATTTTCCTGTCTTTTGTCAAACGTGTTTTCAGTCTGCCTTCAATTTACCGATCAGCTTAATTGCTTTTTCATTTATAATAGCTCACCGATAACCTTTTGCTCTGTGCTTCCCCAGAACGTTCGGTGTACATCCAAGGCGGTGAGCAGCTACAGGCTCGTGTCTTGTTTCGTTTCCCGAGTCAGGAAATTGACCTTTCAAGGGACTTTCTATTTTGCGTAACGTAACACCTCTGTTGACCAATCCGCGCTCGGATAGCTCACTTATGTCGGACGGTGTCAAATTGTTTTTTAAGACAGTTGTTAGAAGTCGTTTAGTGAGCAATGTCTTTGTTGTGTGGTCCTAATGAAGTCTGTGTCTGACAGCAGACTCTTCAAGACTAAAATAAAACAGATCTTTTTTTTTTTTTTTTTATCGAGGTGTGTTTGGAATTTCGCATGAAATCACTTTTATTCACGTTTCAAGTTTCGGCCCTTAACTTTCAAGCGTCACTCGGCCTACAGCAGACCTGCCCTGGGCTGCGGTTTGTTAACCAGTCAAAACCAGAATTGTTTGACTTGTCTCGTTCGTCTGAAAAGCGAACAATTTACGAAACAAAAGATGTCGGGTTTGTGTGTACGGTTCATTTTGATCACGCTCGCTCCACACAGTGAAGCGTGTTGTTTCAAGTCCTAAGTGATAATGAGGTGTATAGTTTACTTGCAGGAAGGGTAACAGAATTCGTGGGATTATTCTCACCGTTTGAAGAGATTTTCCTGCTTGAATCAGCAGGACTCGAGTGTTGTTCTTAATTCGTCGTGGGATGTTGAGAATCCCCGCAATGACGTACATAAACCATTCACAAACTCTAAATGACGTCTTCCATTAATTTTGAATGATACTATTTCCTCCACAGGAGTTCTGGCCGATCTTGCTATGTGACGCAATATAGATATTACCAGTCTTTTTTTTTCTTTCTCTTTTTTAAATGGTGTCTGCTGGATTATTTTGAAATCGCTGATTTCTGGTATTAAAAAGAGTAAAGTTTCCTTTTTTCCCACCAAGCATATCAGGCAATGTACCTTTTGGGCCTGTTTGTGTTGTTCAACATATGTAATATGTAATGTTCAGTGTTACTAAACTATCCGGAAATATTAAATAGTTCACTGATTTGTGGGATCTGCATCTTTCCGTGTTTTCGGCCGGCTTTCTAATAAGCTTTTGATTTTTTATGTTACTCTTTTGAAGCTTAGTGGCATTGTCTTTCTCAGAAAAATAATAATCTCTTTTATTTTTTACATTCTTAAGAGAGAGGAAACTATCGGTTTTGGATGTAGCGTTGAAATTTGGCTAAGAATTAGCCGTAAAGATATGCCTGAAGGTAGACTTGATACTGAAGAAATCTTCTATTTGCCTTTTTTTAAAACGATATTTCTTCATTTTAATGAACGTAGAGCTCTTTCGTGAAACACACACGTTGGTTAATCAACGCTTTGTCTCTTTAAGACTTTCCGCGACATGCATGATAAATGAGGATTTTAGAATGTCGGAAACTTCAACTAAAAGATTTACAGTTTGTTGAAGCATTTCGACGAACAAGATTTGCGGTTTATAAGATTCATTACAATGGGCAAATTGTGTCTCTTTGTAACTGGATTAAATCGGTTTTTTAGGTATCTAGTTGAAATATGTTAAGACTTGCTATGGAAGGACTGATTATTGCGTGTATTAATTAAGCGTCAAACAAACTCCTATTGCATATTTTATTCACAGACTGCTTTTTAAAAGATGTCCTTTGACGAACAAGAACTGAATTAGCATGAATCCTCGCCATCATTGTATTTAAAGTTGTAGTGCCCATTTTTGTTCCATATCAATAATTCAAATGTTTAAAGAAAGAAAATATTTAGTTACTCCTTCACCATCTGTTCTACACGCGCCTGTTTCTACCCTTTAGACAATTTTTGCGATAATGCGATTTTTGTAATTATTCCAATCCTCCTCGTCGTTTATTTTTGGTTCATGTATTTCCCTGGGTGTGTTTGCTTGAATAGGTGTACAGACAGAAGAATTTTAATGTGATGTTTATTTGGCATAAGTTGCTAAAAATGTCAATAGTTTGCCTTCAGATGACATCTGTAATATGTTAGTTAATTGTTTCACAGAGATGTAGCAACTCCGAGAATTAACCTAGTGTGGTTGAGCAGCGAACACTGGCCGAGGGAAGAAGACTCTGGCAGCTTCAGAAAACGTTTGACTTACTAGAGTTATCTTAAAACCACGAAAAATCAAGAAATAATGATTATATCTCTGTCCCGTGATAGAATATTGATGGTACTGCTATCTATGAAGTTATGGGTTGAACTGAACAGATGAATTGCGTCACACACCATTCATCAATTTTAATTATTTATTTTCGTAATTAAATTGGCCTACGTTTAAAAAAATTGACAAAGAGCTCAATCATATTCTCTTCATCGTGGTATTGATGCTATTCGGTTATTGTTTTTTTTTTTATTATTATATTTTATTTTTGTGATCTTAAAGTAAGATAGTTCGGGTTTAGTTTGTCTTAAAGTTGTTTAATTTTACAACCGGCCTCGTCTGCAAGTGCAGTTAATGAAGAGAAAAGAAAAGGAGGAAACGGTAGTCTTGATTGCGTGCGTAGTTCGCGCGTGCGTGATTATAAGGTTAGGTAGACAGTGGTAGTTGAGAACTTTTCCCATTTCTTTCCAAGAAGTAACATAAACCTCTCTATGTTGAAGTCGCTCGCAGAGAAGGAAAGTATCGTGGACGTCAAAAATTGTATGAGAAAGTGGTGTCTTTTGTCTTCTCCAAAAGATGTATAACGATGGTCTATTTTACTGTCTTAAAATGGGAGTATTAAATTTCATCACATGCCGCTGATTGAAGCGAATGATCCAATATTTTGGAAGAAGTTTATTGCTTCTTTAGGCGATGTTAGTAGGATGGGGCCATTTGAGGCTGTTATTTTATTACAAACAGTTTTGTTGGATCCAGTGATGTCTCATTGTTCAGCTGTTTTTCTTTATTGGTTGCATGCTATTAGCCCGTATCGAGCGGTTAAATTGCCGACCACACCCCTCGACTCACATGTCACATGTTAAGTTTTTTTCTGATTCTTGTTAATTTACAGCTAGGTGTGTTGAAATGACAATTCACT
Source organism: Stylophora pistillata (assembly GCF_964205215.1). Classification (NCBI taxonomy): domain Eukaryota; kingdom Metazoa; phylum Cnidaria; class Anthozoa; order Scleractinia; family Pocilloporidae; genus Stylophora; species Stylophora pistillata. The sequence goes on from NC_142529.1 coordinate 651,769, forward strand.
GCTGAATGTTTCTAATATTTCCAAGGCGCGGTAGACCTTTTTAAATTGATATTACGTATTCAATCGCGATCTGCGGTTTTGCACGTACATACTGTTTTCGTAATGCAGTTATGTTAATAATCTTTTTGTCCTCAAAACAATCTGAATCGAAAGGATATCTAGGTCGTTTCTGTTTTTGTATGCTGGAAAGTTTTCCGTATACACAGATATCAGTTGTCCATTCTTCGCTAAGTTTTTCTTTCAAGGCTTGTTGACCTTTATTCCCCATTTCGAAAACGAGTAGGGGAGTGGGTCGAACTCGCCGCGAACGTTTGTCTGGGATCGTTACTTGGGACACAAATCTGTAGTAAACAAAGATATTGCGTCTCGAGTAACGATCCCAGACAACCTTGCGCGGCGAACTCTACCCACTCCCCCACTCGTTTTTGAAATGGGGAATTCATTGAACACTCTCTCAACGGTATTAAGGCTCTTCTCTGAAACTTCGAGGCCGAGAGGAAGTTGGGGATAACAAATGATTGTCTTGATAACAAATGAGTACCCAGAAATCAGTTGGGTAGCAGGCCGGAATTCATAAAGTTTACGAGACCGTTTTGTTGTCACGCATGCCAAATATTTCGTGACAATCAATCAAGGGTTACTACAGATAGACTAATAACACAACCCCAATTTTTTTACTTGTTCATTCCTCGAATGTGTCGATTTTAATATTATGTCATGTGGTTTCTTCGGCGGCGAATTCTGAGGGTTTCTATACTAAAACCGGTGCTTCCTGTTTCCGAAAGAAAAAAAATCATCGAACTGCCTCGGTGTTATGTTGATGAAGAACAAACAACGGATGTTAGGGATTTTCAGTTATTAGTGTTCGGGTTTTAAGCTTCCTGACGTCCACACCTGACAAAGACTCGAGCGAAATCAGTTACTTTTAAGGAATTCTTAATTTTCTTCACACATGTTAACCCTCCGCTCTCATGAGTGACCAAGACGGATACAATACCCATACAATATCAAGCAGACAAGTAATGAGGATAAGGAAAGAAGAAAATCAGGGGATTATCAGTTGATCCAATACCAAATTCTCCAAACCAGCATCATGAGAATTGTGTCGCAGACACTAAGGAGAATTACTAATGAGATCTTGGGCGTGAAAGAGTTAATGAAGGTTTCCTGATGTGGAAAGTAGCATGATGTAAGGGGCGGTTCACAATCCCAAAATAGAGAACCGACTCACAATCAATTTAATGCACCCTTTTAGCAAATGGCCCTAACTGTGTGAAGAACTAATCTTGTCGATATTAAATATTAGGTTTACAATGTACAAAAGGAGACAAATTTCACCAGAAACGAATTTTCATCATGTTACTTTTGAAATTGAAATTGTTTTCCGTTGTTTTGAGGTTTATTTGTCATTCAATAAAACACCAACTGCGGAACTAAGTAAACGGAATTCATGGATGACTACAATTGCTATAGAGCAATTGTCACTTGAGTGAGGAAGGAAATCCTGGATTTGGTTAGTTTTCTTTACTTTTGCTTTCTGATTGGCCAAGGAACTTGCACCACTCAACCAATTAGATTCAAAACTAGAATTAGTCGCGACCTGGTCGTTTCCGTTTTCCCGCGCTTTCAGTAGTCTACTTGTTTTTGCTTGGAGTTCTTATCGTCGTCTTCTGATTTTTGCTTTGTTCTGATTGGCTGAGGGGATAAGTTCGGTTTTTGTTTTATGACGCCCAAGGGGCTCCTAGTAATCCATCAATGTCAGTTGAAGTTTACATGACAAATTCCTAGAACGTTTTTGGTTTTTGGTTTTTTTTTTTTTTTTTCGATCTGTTCTAAATTATCCTTCACAATCAGTTAATTTTAGCCAACAGAGGCGTTGGCTGGAAAAACTCCTCATCAATCATAAACATCAGTTGATAAAAAGTTCAAGGTGAGATATGGCGACGGATGTGATTTTGGATCAAACAGGGGTGGGGTGGGTTGTTTTGTAATAGAATGGGTTGCGTAACTTTGCCTTAAAACTTTGTCTCAGTCGTTTTAAAAACATTACTGATTTTCACCTTTTTGTCACAAAGCGTTAACAGACCTTATTTCATACAGTTGAAAACTGATGTTCTCTTGTATTTGTGAGCTGTTTTTACACTATGTTTTGTTCAGTAAATGGTTTGAACCCAGCTTTGTTTTGCTCAAGTTGTAAAATATTTTTTACATGGCCGTTATCATTGTAATCCATACTTTTAAAAGTTTTCGTTAAGCGACGTTTTCTCCGTGTACGTTTTTCCAATTTGTATATCTTAGGAAACATGGTAAAAATAGTCAGCAAATGTGTTTTTCCACTTATAATTTTCCCTTTTTAGTTAATCATTCCATGCGTTCTTAGTCTTTTAACTACTGAAAGATATGACTTCATAATGAAATTATTTCACAAAGCTAAATTTCTTGGTGGTTTGTGTAAATTCAATGTTTGAAATTGTGTATTGATTCCTCCTCCATCCTTTATGGATCAGAACGTTTTAAATACAACGAAAAGATAGCAATCCTCGATTCCTTTTGAAGATTTTATTGAACATGTTTTTGATTCATTAAAATTAATGATCTTAAATCCTTTTGTTAATTATGATTACCAAAAGAGATAATGCTTTTAGTTTTGCTTGTGTCTTGAGAACATAATTGATGTTTTTATTTTGAAAGTTATGATTTAAATTTTATATATGAAAATAAACGTAATGTCAACCACAGTTCTTTTCACGCAATAATCAAATGGAAATATATGGAATTTTTGTTAAAGCCGTTTCCATATCTGAGACAGAGTCAATTTTTCAAGAGAGATAATCCCTTAATTCAAATGTCAACAACTATTTTCATTAGCCCAGCAAACGTACATTTCAAAAAGAACCGAAATCTAGGCGAAGGTTTGTACAGTAATATAAAATGATGACTTAACATTTATTTCATAATTCTAAGTTCTACTTCTTAAAGTGAGAAGACTTCTTTGCTGCCGGTCAAAGCACTTGATGGGATAACTTGGCAACGGATGTTTTTGTTGTTTTTACACTTATAAGTTTCTTCTAGTTACAAAGCCTCTAAACCAATATTGCGATGTTTATTTATTGTCCATGTCCCAGAGTATTAGATATGGAACTCTGGTAAGATCTGTCGAACATCAATGTAGTCCTCGCTCAAGATCTCTCTAAGTTGTGGAAACAGCAAGAAGGCTTGTGTTTATCTTCGCTAAAGCTTTTTCCTTCTCTGTTTTCACAAGGTCGGCATTTCACTTCTTCATTCTTGTGTCCTTCTTTGTCTTTATCTTCTCGGTCCATTTCTTTTAATACACTGTCCAAAAATCGAATGTACTTGATACTTGTTCTTAAAATGTCCACCTTGGAGAGCTTTTTATCCACTGGGTAAGTCGGGAGGAGTTTTCTTAGTTCGGAAAATGCCATGTTGACATTCTGTTGTCGCCATCGCTCCCGTTTATTGCTGGTAATCAAATTCCTTTCACTGACGCCGAGTGTCTTTACGGCAAGAAGTTGGCTTTCAATGTCTGGAATCGTAAAATGAAAACTTGTGGTAGAGGTAGAAAAGAGCGGGAAAGTAGCAGTCTTGCTGAAATTTTGGTCCTTTGAGGGTTTGTTGGCTGTGCTGTTGTTCTCCATCTCTACCGAACTCTACTTGTCTGTTGTGTTGATCGTCAAGTTATATAATTGCTCTTCCTTAATCCAATTAAAGTTCTCAGCTCTTAAGATAATAACACTTTAACACCGTATAATCGATATACCACGCGTGCGGTCCGTCGTGGCAATAAGAAAAAATCAAACTTTGAGCGTCAGCCAAAGCCCATTTTAACAATTTACGTGATAGAAACCTCTTACAATATAAAAAGTTCGTAGTTTTTTTCTTTACAAAAGCAATCGGTAAAAGTGAAGACGAGAAATGGTTTGCACAGTGATAAAAATCAGGCTCAAAGCCGCCTCGTTAACCTTCCCACACCCAAGATCTGAAGCGTTATTCTCCCTTCTGCTACCATACCTGTCTTTAAAAGCTAATCTTGAGAATTTGGTGCCAAGTTTAAAAAAAATATCCCCTAGCTGATCATTTTGATGATTCTCGTTAAATATCGGCCTAACAGCGTATGAGAATTGTTAGAAGAAAATGCATACTGATCACTGTTCAGAGTCAAAGGGTTATGCTGAGTTATTCAAGAGATTTTAACTACTGTGTACATGAAAATCCATATGTCTTTTAAGACTGTACTACGATCGCGCAAAGTAAAGAAGAATTACCTATTTTATTCTCGTAATCTTATGTTCAGTTTTATATTTTTCCATGGACGGGAAGGTTAAGCCTTACCAGTAGAGTCCAATGACTTCCAACATTTTGCTTTAAGAGGATTTTCTACTGTCTCTTTATATTTTTTTTTCTGTTATCCATTCCTAAGCGAGGTAAAACTTCTCCTCCGTCACTCGACATGTTTGTCATAGGAGTCCGTCTGTGGTTGAACTAATCATTTTCTCGCTTGCATCAATTTCTGACTTTGTTTAATTGACTTTCGTTTTTGCTGAAACATTTCAGCAAAAAGAGGCGTCATCATTAGTCCTATTTAGTCAGAAAGGCCGATTGAACAAATTTACTTGATGGTGCTTGTGTTAAGATACTACGAGAAACAACTGTTTAATCAACAATTTTTTCTCTTTAGTTTTGAAAACTTGGAATCATGTTTGATCTTTCGAGGGAAAATAAGGATTTTCTATCAGAGCAATGTTGTACAAATTAAACATTTTATTCTAGATTGAGACGGAATGGAAATTCTTGCAAAATTTGTCAAATGAAGAAAGATGTGCTTGTCTCCATGCAGGATCCCTTACTCTACACATTGATCCTATCAGTACATAGCCTTTTATCAAATACGGACCTTGTTTAGTTTTTGCTTGCAGTAGTTCGCCAACTTTGATAAAACTTCCTGCTTAAATCGGAAATTTTGAGGCCCGATTTTTTGCAGGGGGCGGGAGGGGGACACGGTTTTTTTTCTCTGTCCTACGCCAGTTTATACCCTAACATCAGTGTGCATATTCTCCCCACTGTTCTCTCTATATTTCCAATGGTGCTGACAAGGAGAATTTGTTTCACATTCAAGAGCATCTTTAGTTGGCAATCGTTACCTTAATTCTCAAGACCTTATTGTTTGATTTAGACGTGATGCTAGTCTCTCTTAAAGGTTAAAGAGTTCAACATTTCTGACGCTTCCTCTGAGGTTTTGCTGTCAGGAATTAACAACCCCATCACCAGGCCTGCTCTGCTCTTTCGTTTCCTTTAGGAGGTTCTTTTATCGAAAGAAACTATTGGTCTCTCGGAATGGTATCCTTGCATTTCATTGGCTGACCGAAGCGATCTCTGTTGTCAGAACTAACGAAACTATAATACTCATCCTTTGTATCTACTGACCCTCCCCCCCTTTATCGGGAGTCAATTTTCTATGTTCCCCCCCTTTATACTATGTTAGCGATGACTGATCTCCTGTCCTTTCCTCCTGAAAACCATGTGATCCTCCCCCCCCCAAAAAAAATGTTTTCTACCCTCTCCCCCCGCTCCAGGGCAGTAAATAATGAGTGGTTTGAAGGACACTAGATGTGTCACTGATATCTCAATCCTCTTCCTATAAAGATTATTAGTATAATTTCAGAGCTGAGCAAATAGTTTCCAGCAATCTTATTGGTCGAGCGGTTCCTTATATGACTCTATATACACCGCTCTGCGCGGTTTATATAAAATGTTAAAATAAAATGTTAATAAATGTTACTAAAATGTTATGATTTTAGAAATTTCTCTGTTGTTCAGCTCTGAAATTATACTAAAACAATTATTCGCCTCAGGTTCGGTGAATATTGTCGAATAATCCCTTCGACTTCGTCTCGGGGATTATTCGACGATATTTACCTCGCCTTCGGAGAATAATTGTTAATGAAAACTTGATGTACTTCGTTTCGTTTGGAATACCCCAAGTAGGACCAAACTCCTTCATTTGCACCACCGAGTGAGGCAACACAATTAAAAGTTGCTTCATCTCAGTGGGTTAATCAGTCTTGAAAATATTTTTGACTAGCTTAATGCTCTAAATCATTTGGATAATTTGGCACTCACTGACATTTTTATCAATTATCAAAACTGGGTTAATTTCCTCATGTGTTTAAGTTGCCGTAATTCCGACGGATCCGACGGTGATTGCATCCACCACTATCATGTGCTATGTCCTAATTGAGTGGGCGACAGTTTAGGCATACGTAGAGTAGAAATTCTGAATTCGTAGGGTAATTTGTGTTATTGACTACCTAAATAACTTAAATATAGCGCGGTGTCAAGTACTTATTGACTTCTCAGTCCATATCCTCACGCAACATTTCCATCAGTTTAAACATACATAGCTTCGAATCATTTGAATTATTGCTTTACAGTTCGCGTAGCGTGATTGAAGAGCAAGACAATTTTTTTTTCAAACGAGCTTATAAAATCGAGCAACAAGTTTATTCGAGGAAGGGACAAATGACCGTGAATTGTTATGGACAGACCTCCAGCTTGCTTCAAAATCTTTCGGACAATAACCTGTGTCCTTCACTTCTTGAGGCCCGGTGTTTCCCTAGGCCCATTGATTAAAAAAGTAGTAAGCTTTATCCAGGATTAAACTTGTTAAACTTGGCTTCAATATCTTCTTTCTCAAAGGGTGGATTATGCTAAGGTTAAATGGGGATTTATCTTAGTGTAGGGCAAAAATGAACGTAATGACCATTAAGCAGGAAGAATCCTTTCCGTCAAAGCTCTACAACTTAGCAAAAGGTTTACTGTAACCCTAGGTTATTTAAGTTGTGTCCAAAGCGACCCAGTCCAGTTTGTTGAGTAGCAAAAACAAAAATTTGATTCCTCAATGCTTTTGTAGCCTATAGAGAAGTTTTTCAAGGCAGATTTGTATCTTACACGATTCAACAAATGCTTACTTAATTTCATTATTTGTTGAATTTTTGTATTTTTCTAAATTGTTTCTAAACTATGTGTGCATGAAAGAGACAAAAAAAGTAGGATATGAGTCTCAAGAGATTGAAATAGAATCCGGGTGATATCGTAGCTTACGGACCTCACTTATTTACCGACCACTTATTTACTCGAGACGCGGACACGCAGGCGACACAATGAAGGAAATACCTGAAACATCACAGAGATGCGACCAGTTGATAAGTCTAATACTTTAATACTGTATGAGGTAAATTTGGAAAAGCCGTGTAAAGTGATGCAGTGATTTGACACTCGAAGAATGTAATGAGCTTGTTTGAAAAGGTTATCTTTAATTAGGCTGGAAAGGATGTGTAACAACAGTTCCCCAGCTGTGATGTGGGTCAAAGTCGGCCAAATACTGTACCAACTTGAAGACCTTGTATTTCAGTTATGGAGCAAGGTTAAGGAAAGCACTGACCGATAATTTTTTAAAAATGAACCTGGACAATGCGTCGCTCACAAAATCGTAGGTTTGATTTGTGGTTTGCTTCGACCTGTGTTGAAGTTGAGTAAATTATTCGAAGATAGGCAAGGTACATGTCATCATGTTACTAAGGCAAGGTATTACGTCATCATGTTACTAAGAAGGTGTTTTATGTACGAAAAACCCTCAATTAGCGCCGTTCACGTCGGTTCTTTCCTGTTAGTGTGGTAATATTGTAGGGCAATATTGTACCCAGAAGAGAATAAAAACAAAACAGAGCAAGTTTAAAAATACCAACCGGAGTTTCAAGCTTGCCTCAGACTGGTACTAGCTTTGAAATTGTTTTCCTTAGTTTCATTAAGAACTCCGCTGTAAAATTGCTTTCGCCCTTTTTTACATTTTATACGAAGTTTTTATGTAACGAGGTACAATTTAATTAATAGCAAGGATTGTTTACTTTGCATAGTGGAAGATATTTTCTTTTGGGGTTTCCGCCGTGGCATTTTTTCTGTTTATTTGTTTTCGTCTTTCGTTTTTCGTGCGGCAGGAATTTTGATTAGTACCAAGCCCTTCCTTTAACACTTTAACTCCCAGAAGTGATGAACATGTAACTTCTTCCTAAAATATTTACTCATTATCCAACGATCAGTTGATGAGAATATTCAAACTTATCAATAAGTTGTTATCTTGATCTAACCTCAAATTCTCGTAGCTAATTTACAAGGATATGTATGGTAGCCAGAGGAGAGAATAACCAATCAGTTCTTAGGAGTTAATGAGTTATGTTGTCCCTAAACAGAGTTGGAATTGGCAAATAGTGTAAGGCAAAAAGAATAACTTGTCGGGGATGTTACCCAACGCATCTTGTGTCGTGTATGGGAACTTGACATCAGTTGTTGTCAAAGGGCAGATAATTCAGTCGGCAAATACAAAGTCACCACAAACGTTAATCTGTTTCTTTACATGTAAGTAATTAACCGTCATTGCGTAAAATCGTTTCCGTCATTTTCTTGAGATAAGAATCACTTCAAGTGACATTTCTTTCCAACTGGAATCTCCAGGATTACCTATCTATTGAAAGAAGTCAGCCGGCTACAAGAAAATAAATCCAATCAAGTAAAATTCCATCGAATAACGCTGCTTTCTTTGCTGGACAGTGGAATTAAGTTTTAGATGATATGTCAGAGGTTTAGGAGCTCTTTAAGAAACCACAATACTGAACCAATTAAAGAAAATTGTGAATTATTTTATCACTGTGCCCGTCTCACCAATCAAATTGTTCTTGATTAATACATTATGACTTTCCTTACCTATTCACTTTTAAAAGCAAAATGTGGTAAACATACCAAGAGCTGTCTGTTTCATGAACTGTTTCTTCATTGCAAGAGACTGAGTAGACTTACGTTGACACTGAGACAAAATCAACAGATCTAAACCAGGGTTAATGATTCTGTTGGGGTCTTCTTATTATACTGAAACTGAGACAGTCACTGCATCAGCTAATAACAACTCCACTTAAAGCCAGCAAAGCTGTGTTGATTGTATGCCCTTCATAACTATAATTTTCTATAACTCAGGTTCAAAACTACGCCGGCTATGGCTTGGCCAGTTCTGGGGTTTCTCTTTATAAGCTATGAACGATGGTAGCAAGAATTGTATAAAAATCTTGACCTGCCTTATTTGACCTGCGCAAACGAATGCCCTTTTTCTAACTACACGCGTAGAACAGAATACACTTGCGGTCATGTTCTGTCAACAAGTGGACAATGACAAATAGAGACTGAATAAGATAATTGTCTCCTACATACTATCTTACAATTGTCTTGGTATGAAGCCATACAGTGGTTATATACAATCATGACAGATGTATTAGTACAAACTAGTTCAGGATCTGCAGTACTTTAATGTCATCTTGACATAACCGAACTTTCTAGTTAACAAGTGACGTGACATACATATCTAGGATATAAGCTGTGGATTGTGACTTGATCTTAGATCAGTTTTAGCTTTTCCGATCGAGATCAGTCGACAATGTTTCTTTTCAGGATTCTTAAATTTAAGATTTGAAACGTAATAACAGGCTTAATTAAATGTTTTTGATTACTTTGAGCCTCAATCAATGTAGCTCTTAACGGTGTATTCAGGCTGTCTGTCTCCGATCTCCTGTTGGGTTCTGACGAATGTCCTGTTTTCTCTAAGTCGTGAATTGGATTGATTAGATTTCATTACATTTCATGGTGAGTTTCTTCTTAAGAGAGCACGAAATCTTCAAATAGCCTCTGTACAAGCCAGAGTACAGTTAAAAAAACTACTTAGTTAAGGTGAAAGTTTAACATCTTAGCAAAGTAGTGTTAAATGGCGTCTTTATCACATATCCCTTTTATACCCGGAATTATACCAGGGTGATTTATAGTTAATTCGTAGAAATACAAACCATTAAAGAAAATTGGCTTTCTGCACTCCAGGAATTCGCCTAAAACCATTACGTTAACTTTCTTAAAGTACAATTAACTTAAACGACTGAAAATTAACTTTCGCGACTGAAAAAAAATTTCCGGAACATGCGTGTACCCTGCTCCGGTGAATCCGTCCAGTTATGGACTCCTTTAGCGGTCAATAAGCTTCGCTACATAGCTTTCATAAGCGAAAAGCAACCTTCCCTCTAATTAGTCGGGATTATAAAAAGACATTAAGATAACTACAAGTCTTTTATCTGATAGCATTTCACAACCGGCAGTTTGTGAAACTAGGTAATTAGTATCGGTTAATGGATAGAGTTTGCGTGGCTGAGGTTCAAGTATGTTAATCCATTTAATTTTGTACTTCAAATATTTAAAGTAGTTTGTTTAAAGAGCCTCTGTGGGTAGGCGTTGTCGTAAAACTCAAATAATTGCTTTGTTTTCCCAGACTTAAAAGGTTAAGTCAACAAAAAGGCAACTTGATAATGAGTCACTTCAAGTTCAACAGATGAGTCTAAACTAAACATTGTACTCATTCCTTGACCCACCCTCTGAAAAAAACCCAGACATTTTGACTTTATGAAAGCTCCTTTTGCCACAGTTTCTTTTTGAAAAGATGCAAATACCTGGAGATCTGTGACTTGCGCGCGTTTGCGCTACCTCCGCACAAGGTTATGAAAAAGAAGACATTCGCTGGTTAACTCGTCAGAAGAAGGAGGTTTGTAATTTAGTCTGCGATACCTGGAGGTTTTAGATTTTACTGATATGACGGTAGTTTTGACATCGGATTGGCTCATACTGACTATATTTCGATATTTATCAAAACAAGACCAGATATCGCTTTGACAAATAGCGAAACTTATCTCAAGGGCTTGCTATTTCTAGTAAACAAGACCAGGGGAAACTCGTCACCATATCGTTTCACTCTGACAAAAGTTTTATCTCTCGTACACGAGATATAGTATAGTCCCACGTTGGCGTTAAATCACGTAAGTATCGATATGCTTTGACTGGCAAGTCGATATTGGGGGTAAATATCGCATGTGAACGACGTTGCCGAGTAATTCCGCAGAGGATCATCTTGATATATTCGGAGATCACGCAATATAAGCGATGTCTTGTAGGAAAGGAACACATCATAACTGCACACGAGCTCGGAAACCAGTGATTTCAGGGTATTACAATGGCGCGTCTATTCCATTGGGATATTTTGGCACAACTATAAGAAGGAGACCTGTCAGTTTTGGCTTCGAAAATCCTTTCCAAAGTCGAAGAAATTTCACAAACAGTCGAGAAAGATGGAGACAGCATCATGTCAATATGGCCTTTGGTGAGCTGAGAAAACTTCTTCCAACTTATCCACCTGACAAAAAACTCTCCAAGCACGAGATTCTTAAACTAGCTATGAAATACATCACGTTTCTGAGCACTGTGTTAAAAGACATGGATTCAAAAGAACCTGAAATTTGCTCTGATTTTGTTGTGGGTTCTGAGCAATATGCTCCTAATTCGAGCTGTGAAACTGTAGGTAGCAATGGAGTTTTGTCATCCACCTTGAATTTGGAACGTGTCACTGTTGATTCACTTGCATCAGAAATACGGATTGAAGAAGCCGTGTGAAGGTCAGACAACAAACATACGGAAATGTCAAACTGCTGGGTATATGATCACAAGAAACTTATGTGTTGCTATAAATTTGGACATGGAGAGAAATGTTTGTTTTATGATAAACAAGCGTATTTCTACAAGTGGAAAACGGAAAGCATATGAGATGTACTACAGCTCGAGTGTTTTGTTTGTTAATTGAGACCATAAACACGGAAATCGGTTGAAGCTGTAAGATGTCTAGTTTATTTCTAAACCCTATCACTGAAAGGAAAACAAACTAACACGAAACCTAGATTACAAAGTGCTGCATCGTCAGATGTCAATATCCGCCATCATCTTGATACTGGAAACTTCTTTCCCATCTTAAAACACCCGTCTTTAGTTGCCCATGAAACGTTGAACTAAGTGCCTCTCCAGAATGATTCAGTTTGGTAAACACGTGCGTTACAGCAATACACGTTCATATAAATAAGCATTCCAGGTCAACAGCAATTGATATCCGACTTCTTTTTTCGTTATCAAACCATAGAGATTTCTTATCACAGATTAGTCCAGGCTTTACACCTGACTAAAGAACCTTTGCAAATCACCATCGTTTTCAGTTTTGCGCGTAATCTTTCTGGTGGAGATTTTCTTTCTTCCTTACACACATAGTTTTGTACTTTGTGAAAGGAGCTTTGGGTAAACAACAATTCTAAACTTAGATCAAGAAGGAAAACAAAGTTCGGAAAAGTACAGGCCGAACGCCAAGAATCTTTTACTGATAACCCTAAGTTCAAGAATTTCCAAAATGGGAATTACTTATCTTCCAGATTGATTTCTCCGCATGCATCTTGTATACATTTATGACTTGATTATGATGCTTTGTAACAAATCAGATCACCTCAAGAATCACAAATTGTAAATCATAGTGTAAAGTTTTCAAAATCTTGATGATAAGTACAACAGACGTGTTGGTATTGCCAGCTTGCTACTGATATTTCTCTCTGTTGCAAACCGCCCTCTAACCGTTTTTAATTACTTAAACATTAATTAATGGTACTTGTCAACAACTTTAATTAAGAGATTGGAAAGCATCTTGCAGCTCTCACTCATTCCAGATGGTTAAAACTATCTATAACATAAAGAAAGAAATCAGTACGAACGTACTGAATTCATTCTAACTTACTCCAGATTTTCATGATGAAAAAGTACAGGAAAGAATGAGTGTTCGTCAGAAACCATTGTAAAATAACTGCACGGGTTACGTAACAGAATTTTCAGTGAGTATGGATCTCCGCTACACAGCGGTCAGAACTTCTCTGTCAAACGTTAAAAAATACAGATAAAAGCTTACAGTGGAGGAGGGACCAAATTGACAATTCCCACCCACGCAGGTACATTTCCAATTATTAAGACGAAATTATTGATTGCACAAGCAATTTTTTTCTGAAATAATAACAGTTTTAGACAACTTCTTGCAAATGATTTCTGCTTTCAGTATTCAATCGTGATGTTGTTCAATGAAGTATGGTTGTAATTATTTTCTACTTTAGATACAGTGAGTTCAGATCAGGAAATTGGGGGATTCTTCACATTCTTTTATCATTATATTTTCTGGCCCCTCGGTCAAAAGGGTTGGGACAATCTGCGTTAATGATGGGACGACCTGTTGAGTTTGAAGAACGCAACGCAACTGTTTGTTTTCTATACACGTAGAATTGAAAACAGGTCATTTTCTTTTGTTTCCTTTAACATCATACTAACGCCAATTCAACCGATTGAAACATAAGTTCTTCTCGTTGCCACGTTATTTTAAGCGGCATGTAATGAAAATAATGTTGTTTAAAAACTTATACTAATAACGCAGGTGTTAGCTTTTCCCCAGTTTAACATTATGAAGTAAGCGCTAAATTGTATGGGATGCAGATGTTGTTACGTTTTTACTTTACATTTCCGGAGACATTCATGGCCCTTAAGTTTCCACTTCAGATAAAGAATTTCACAATTAAAAGAAAGTAATTCACAGTTTTTGAGCAAACATGCCAAAGATGACTGTCAGAAACTTGGACGTAAAATGATATACAGAAATCAGAAATAATTAATTTTATGACAAAAATCTATGACCCAATGCATTTTCAACTATTCTGCTTAAAGTGACCACAAAGTTATACACAGCAATCAGTAAGAAGACTAATTTTCTTCTTGAATTTTCCTTGGTACTTGTTCAGTTGTAGACTCTTCAAAGTATTCCATGCTCTGAAACTTGAGTACCTGGTGATAAAAAATGAAATAATTTTTTTAATTGAAGTGCAAAGAAGAAAAGCAAGGCTATCATAACAGATGTAAATACTCAACAAGAAAGTAGATTGTATGGGGGAAAGGAGTTTCTTTGTTGAGTCAGGACACTTAATGTTATTTTGATGTTCAACTCAACAAGATCTAAACAGAGGAAGAACACTTTCTCTAGTCAAGTCAATCAGGAAAAGGCATTTAAAGTATAAAGTACTTATAAAATGAGGTTGTATTTGTAGCAAAAATATCAAACAACTTAGATAAAACCTCATTTCCCCAGCTGGTCCAGTGTGGAGTTAGATTTCGAGCAAACATCTCCAGACATAATGAATTAGGTGGCACATATTTAGAAAAGATTTCTGATGAAAAAAAGAAAAAGACGCACAAATGAAAAACAAGGTTATAAAAATTACAGGTAAGAATCAATGGACTGTATGTGGTCACTGTTCAGGAAATCTTTTGAAATAGTGGGCTTTGTAAAAATATAAGGAAAGGCCCAATTTCTGAAAGATTTACATTACAACTGTCCCTAACTCAAAGACATCTTGAACTAAAATGAGGCCAAACAGGGGTATAGTGACCACGTAAATACATACCTATTTGCTTGGTTCAAAAAAGTTTAAAAAGCATAAAATATTTTTTAACTTGACTGGCAAAAAGTGTATTCAATAATTGCAGTAGTTTTGCTGGTTGCACAAATAACTCTTAATTAGGTTGCCTCAATTTTATAATATAAAAGATGAAATAGAAACTGTGTAAATATTTAAAATACCATTCAGCTCAGTGCTAACATTTACTTTCCCTCAAGTGTGTATTCCACAAAATATGCATGCTATACCCCTGAATGAGCTTTCATGAGGTAAGTACCATTTGCTGATGATTAGTGCAGCTAACAATTTGTAAGTTGGAGAAGAGTTTAGCTCACCATGCAAAGGAGGCTTCCTGGAATGAATCTTACAAGGAACACTGCATATGATCTGATGATATGGTAACAAATCACAAAGTTTTGGTTCTGGTTCTGGTTTTTTAGGTTTTGATTCTACACTTGAGATGTTCAAACTATGTTCAGAAATACCAACATTGCCTTCCTTCCTCTGCCCCCTAACCTTCTGCACAACATCAGATGAACTATTCAAGCCCTCACTTGCGATGTCCATTTTATCTTTACTATACACTCCTTGACAATTTAACCAATGTTTTCTTGGATTCTGAACTCCTGTTCCATTATATTCATGGTCTTGGCTGTAATATATTGATGGTGGTTTCCACTCAAGTGACATCTCTGTGGCTGTATTTTTATTTATGTCACAAGTGTATTCTGTCCCAATAACATCATCATTATCACTGACCATTTTTCTTTTAGTTGGGAGTGAAGAACCATTGAGAGATCCCCTGTCAACAAAGATTGATTCCATCTCCTTTTCAGAAGACTTTTTTGCCTTATTTAGAAGGTCACAAGATGTCCATAGACCATCCATCTTTGGAATAAAACGTCCAAGTAACAGTGGCTCATATGGTTTTTTATGAGGCGAATCTAAATCAGTCACCAGCTCTCCTTTTTTTGTTACCTTTACCCAGAACCACTCTGCCATTAGTTCAACAGACCAATGAGGAAAGAGCTCAGACCTTGTAAACCTTAAGTACTTCTGTTTGTTGGTTACCCAGATCCCCACCAAAGCACCAGGGGCAAGTAGGCAAGGGACTGGGAGTGATTTTATTTGCCACATGGACATGAAGGAATACCTTGAAACAAAAACATAAAATTATGTGAAGATTTACAAAGTAAAATACCAATCCATAAAAGGTTATACAAGCTTGATAAAGGCCAGGCTGTGGAAAGAGGGGAAGTGGCCTACAGTAAAATAGGGTTCGGATCTGTTTGGAAGGACAAGGGGACTCTTTCTTTCCATTCAGCCAAATGGTATGATTCTTAAACTAAACTCTGTCCAATTTAGGGAGCAGGCTTGAGCTGGAATGGTGTACTTATTTTTGTTATTCTTTGTTGTATTGTTTATTGCTTATTTTGCATTTTTGGAATTATAATACATCAGTATAAATAAAAGGAATTACATATACGGTACATAATTTAATATTATAATGAGTAACTGAAAATTTAACATGTGATAAAGAAACCTGTAGAGAAACCAAGCTACAGGCTTTTTGGTCAGGGTCAGACAGAAAACAGAAAAATGGAAATCCTCTTACTTTGAGCCACGCTTTGCAGACTTGTTGAACCAAGGGGGATCCAATACCAACAACTTATAACCACCACTGCCTTGGGCTGTTGAGGATGCAAATAATATATATCTGTAACTTTTCTGCTTTAACAGAAGTTCAATAATGAGCTAGGCCATAACTTAAATATTGAAGAAAGGGAAAGGGATGTTACCACTGCATTCTTTTAACCCTTTTGCTCCCAAGATCTTATCAGTAATTCTCCATACTGTCTGCGAACAGTTTTTATGATGCTACAGCTGTAGATTGGAGAACTTGATATTGGATCAATTAGTTAATTCCCTACTCAATGTTGTGATATTTTTCTTTATTCTCATCACTTGTCTGCCTGAATTTATATTGATATTGTAAGGAGAAAGTCTGTCTTGATCACTCTTGGGAATTAAAGTGTTTTCTGGCATTAACACATTATGGTCACACCCACCATAATTAACAAGAGGTCCTAAGTTCTCCGCGTCAGACATCAAGAAGTTGCAATCTGCAGGTAAGATATATCTCTCTCCAGACAAATTCAACACTGTAGGTTTGTTACACGGGTGACAAATGATGCGGTTCAACAGACACTTTTCACTTCCAGTGAAATTACCTTTACACCAGAAAGACAAAGTTAATTAATATGTATCAGTTTTCTCAACAGGTAATTTCTACAAAACTATCATCATACTGTAATCTTGTATGGTCTGACTTATTTTCAAAAATCAAAGTCAATAACATTCCCTTTGGTCCATTTGAGAGCTTATGAAAAGGAAGGAGGTATTCCCAGAGGATAATTATCTGGCTGTGTAGTCTGATTAGCTTAACCGTTTACCTCCCAGAAGTGACCAGCCAACATAACTTCTCCGTATAATATCTACATGTTATACAATGAATAGGTAATGAGAATATCCAATCTTATCAGCTTAGTGGCTATCTTCATCTAACACTGAATTCTTGTCACTAATTTCCAGGGAAATGTGTAGCAGTTAGAGGTGACAAATAATTTATAAGAATAACCTTCAATGATTAAAGGTTCCAAATAATCACTGGATTGACATCTGCTGTAACTTTGTACCTCAGCTGACAATTCAGAAAAGTTTTTCCCATCTTCAGGTAAAGCTATGTATTTAAAAGAAATCAAAAACATCGTTAAAAAAAAAGTCAAAAAACAAGATAAAGATCATTTTTGAGTAAAGAGGACAGGTCTCCATCAAGAATTGAATTAATCTGACTGGTAAAGTTTGAAATAATATTTATCAGTCACAGATGTTATATGTCAAAGTAGTGAACTGCACAGAATTTGAGTAAGATCATTTAAAAGTCAACGAAGAGAAAGTATTTAAATAAAATGTAATTAATACTTATAGGATATTAAGTTAGTTAATACATGGCACTCGATATCTCTTGGTAATTATAGATTGATGTGTCAAAATTGGTATTGACAGTAGCAAGGAGGTCTTGAAGGTTAAAGCTTTTAAGAGACTCACAATTATTCTGGTGCAGATTTTCTCTGATTAGTTGACATTAAGTGAACTCACTCCATTGTAATACAGTTACCTGACATTAAAATGTTTTCTTCATTATGATCATTTTCAGGCAGAAAATAGCCGATATCCACTCCAACCTGCACAAGCTTCTTTGTTCCTGTGGCAATTGTGTCTTTTATCTAAATTAATCAAAAATTAAAGAAAAGCCTCTGGTGTAAAATCTTTTTTGGAAACTTTTCTGTGCCAGAGTACTTTTCATGGGTAATGTAAGAGCTTATGATTGGTATATTGAGGGCGTCTAGGTTAAACCCTGATTGGGTCCTTGTGTTGTACCTCTCTCCACCAAGGAATATAAATTGGTACTGTCCCTCTCCATCCCTGATTATAAATGAGTACCAGTTTATCTTCAGGAAACCTAATGAAAAGGCTGGGGGTAACCTGAGATGGACTGGCATCTCATTGGTGGGGGGGGGGGGTAGCAAAACTCCTATTCAGTTCATGCAGCAGCAATCAGTAGTTAAGGGCCATTTTACCTCTGAATGCCAACAACCCCTTTATTGATAACTATCATCTTGACACTCTCTACCATTTCTTTGGTTTTGGCTCTTTGCTGCCTCAAAGACTCTTTCAAAGACTCTTTCAAAGTGAAGAAAGATAAGTGATTCACATCTTATTAAGTTTTCATACTATCAACTCCTTTTTTAAGGAAATCCTCAGACTGATAATTGACATTTCAAGAAAAATATGCAGAGTCTGAACCATATCATACTTGCGGGGTAAGTTCCCATTCCCGTGTAGAGTATGTAAAGTATTTCCTTTTTTACTCCAAAAAAGAACATGGCATGTTGATGGCTGGAAATTTGTCTTGTTTACCTTGTCATGGTGTGCAGCAGCATCTAATTCTTCCTCTGTTCGAACAACTTGAGCAGGTTTCTTGCGCTACAAAGGTGATTCAGGACAAGTCATTGTCGAGGGTTGCAATTGATAAATCAATGGATCAAAATGAATCAATGAAACACGAGGGAGTCGAATACAACCGCTGTAACGTGCAAACTTCTGAGACGAAAGGGTCACATTTACATTGATTTTTTTTCCTGGTGAGTGACTCTTCAACCCCAAATACAAATTTTACAGCGTTTTCGTCGTCATACAATGCTTGATTTTAAAAACTGTAGTTCGCTCAGACTGCTTTCACCGTTTCCCTGATATCAAAGCTTGCATGTACCTTTCTCCTTTTTGATCCCGATGAACTGCAGTTTGTTGAAGATCGAAAATACGGCTCGTAAAGAGCAAAGAAAGCCTCTTTACATGACAGTGACAACCATGAAACTGATTCAGAAATACTTTTCCTGTGATCAACGAGAAATCCACATTCACTTTGTCCGATCACAGCCATGTTTGCTGATCGTGTCATTAGACCGTCTGTTTATCATCAAGACAGGAATCTGGGTCCGAAGGATGATAAGTGTCCCAGCCAGGGCCAGAACTGGGAGGGACGATTCTCAGCCCAAAATTTTTCGATTCTTGCTACAACGTAAGGAAAGGTTTCATCGACAGATAGCCACAAAAAAATTCGTTTCAAAAGATCTTGAAGTTCAGAGGCAGCTTTTGCGCCTTCTTTCAAATCAACTTAGTCTGTTTTTATTGAATATGAATATAGTTTATATCTGACCACTTGCAGCCCAGAGGCTGAATTACGGGTGCAGTGTAAGGTTGAGAACAAACGTCAGCATATCAGGTGCCTCTGGCAGCCGCTTCAGTCTATCGATCTCACCTTCCCACCCATCCCACCCCAGGGGAGGACATCCATCACACAGTAATCTCGTGTGTGGGAAATTAGCGTCTCCTACCCCAGCCCTGCAGGAGACGGGACCTCCATTTATT
This sequence comes from Stylophora pistillata, assembly GCF_964205215.1. Lineage (NCBI taxonomy): Eukaryota > Metazoa > Cnidaria > Anthozoa > Scleractinia > Pocilloporidae > Stylophora > Stylophora pistillata. Next base: position 671,157 of record NC_142529.1, read on the forward strand.
CGTCCCTATCCGAGAAGACTAGAATATCTAACCATTTCTTGATGTTATAGAAAGGTAGCAAATTCTTCTTAATTATTTTAAGACCTTGAGTGTTGGTCCGGCCGGGGCTCGAACCCTCGACCTCCCGCACAACAGTCCGGCGCTCTATCCATTGATCTAACTGGGAGGCGGTTATTCCTCAAACATTAAAAAAAGCTTCCTTTTAAAACAGTTAAAAAAATTTTTCTCAGCAGAATACTAGAATAGACCCAGTAAAAAGAGCGTCATCGTCAAATGTGAAAAACTCGGGACATGTTATGGGTGATTTTTGTAGCCGGGGCAGAGGGCGAGGTAATGTTCAAAATTAATTATGCATTCGCGTTTTTCTCACACTTGGGTTTAGTGTGGCAGGTAGTTCGTGGAACGGAATATATTGTACTTCTTCGAACAGAATCTCGACGTATTCCACCAACTTCTGCGCCCAGAACTGCTTTAGAAAATATTTTAAAGCCGGATGTTCCCTTCACTAAAGTCCAGGAGCCGAATTTGAAGAACTAAACCGGAGATATTTCGGAAAAGAAATGGCTCGAGACGAGGTAAGCGAATGAATCATTGTTAGGAGGGAGTTATTGTTCGAGATACTAACCTAAGTTTTCTGACTTCTGACTTGTAATGCCTTGCCCAGAGATATTTTCTTTGTGTAAACTTTACATCGTCGACCACTCGGGTTTGTCTCGTTTCTCTTTCGGGGCAAGGCCTCGAGTTAAGTGATTAGTAAGAATGCACGTATTTTTAAAAACCACCAAGGCTTATGAATGTTTGATAGATTTAAGGCTTATTCGCACATCTTCAAGTCTCTCCCTTCGAAGATTGTTGAGTTATTTTTTTAAAATGTATGATTTAACCGGAAAAAATGTAATCCCAGTAACATATGGTGGTTCTGTCCTCGTGTACCGGTTCACAAGAGCCAATACAAAAGACCAAACAATACACAATAGCTAACCGATGACAAATAAATAAACAAATGAAGAACAATGGTAATTCCCTTGTGAACCGGTACACCAGGACAGAACCCATATGGTTGATTAAATAATTTGTATTTTTTGATTAATTTTAGGGTTGTGCTGTCCTATCGGTATAAATGTGAAAGAGAACACGCGGACAACACAACTGCAGACAAAGGTAAGAAACAATTGCTTGGCAATTCATGCAAAGAAAATTTGCAAAACAAATGTACTGATGCAAAGTGAAGCCCAAAAACGTTTTGGAATTATTTTCTATATAATTAACGCGAGAGCATAAAAAAAAAGTATGTACTAATATTTTTCGAAAGACATATGCTTCATTGAGTAAGATGAGAAATTTCCGTCCCTCTTAATTTTCTGATAATCCTTTCCCTGAGGTTAGTCCTTCACTAATGGCGTACGACAAGTAATGCATCAACATATGTATTTACAGGGAAGGAAACGAAAACCGGAGGATTAGAAACTTGAAAAGGAGGATTGAAAATGAACAATGGGAAAAGTTTAAAAGGATGCAAGAGGAATCAATTTAACGTAAGTTGCTCAATTTGCTCAATTTGCTGTCTCGCTAGGATTTAAGAAATTAAAGACAATGAAGGCAAAGAGAACGTTTTTGGCCAAAAATTACCTCAGTTACCATTGTAGGAGGACTTTGTAGAATTTGATCCCTTTTATTTCTTTCCAAACCAAATTTATCGGGCGACTTCAAAATATTCAATCAATGTGAAGTCATTGTTACAGACGTCTTCTTTGCTTTCTAGTTGTCATTGCTAAACATCAGGAACTAGTTGTTCTAAAGCCTGTTCTCAGGATGAAAATTAAAAGAAAAAACTGGCCATTCTGGCACATCTATCAATTTGTTTCTTTCCGTTTCTACTTCAACCACTTTACATGTATTACGATTTTTTAATACTTAAAAAAGAGAGAGAGAACGATTAATTAAGTGCATATAAATTTGGAATTAAAGAATAAAAGACAAACTGAATAGTTAATATTCTTCATGGAGAATTCCCAATTGATACTGGAAGAATCTGCTATGAAAACTGGTTCCTGATGTTTATAGAACAATGTTCAGAAACGAAAAGGTGCTTGGTTACAAATTAAAAAGACATTACTTTTATTTTATCCATCTTTTTAACTCCAATTCGACGAGGTTAAAGAATTTCCCTGGACGATTTATTCACGTTGATAAAGCGGTATTCAATTGATTGTCGAATAGCCAAAGTAATTACAACAGCCAATCATAATGAAGGTTTACATTATTATTGGCCAATAAACGCTCGAAATTTTAACAGGCAAAGGTCAAAAACGATAGAAAATGCACGCGACCAAGTCACGATTTGTGTTCCTTTCTTGTCTGATTGGCTGATAGGATGGCGCGAGTTTTGTAGACCAGTCAATGGCCAAATTGATGCAAAACGAAAACTTTCTGGGATTACTTTCGACACTCAACTGAAAATTTCTCTAGATTTCTAATAGATAATCAACCAAGCCTTTTCTTTTCTGGAGTCCTTACTGTGTTGTATCTGTGTTGACACGTAGAAATTGTGCGAAATAGAATAGGAAATACTAAGAATGGCGCTTTTCATTTGTTTCTTGGAGAACTTTTATATTGCAAGATTTATCACAAATATTAATTTATTATTGATTTCTGATTTGCACCAAGTGACGCTTCGGCAATAAATATTAAGCTCATACTGCTTTGAGTTCGATCGAAGTATATCTTGCAAGCCTCGAGATGAGTTGAATACTCCAGATTACTTCCAACATGAAAAGATTAAAAGTAATCAGTTACCAAAGTAAATTACGTTTTGTTTAAGTGGCAAACTTTTCAAAGAAATGTTATTTTGGATTGACAATTTTAAGTTATTTTCAATCAAGAAAAGCAGATTTTGAATTTACAAAAATATATTTCTTACTCAAGTAGGGTATTATGTTGCTTGTATTTAGAAACCACTTATAACAAAATCCAAAAGTTGATTTGAAAAAATGAAAAACTATTTATCATTTTTTATTTTCAAATGAAACATCAAACAATAAATGCTAAACTTTGAAGTGTTTTTGTAAATGTTTCCTTTTAAGTTAGAATTTTCACTCGATTCCCGGGTTGATACACGCGCATGCGATAAACATCAAACCATTATAGAATCTTTTCTTTCTTTATTCCTTTCCTGTTCTTATATCGAAGCGGTGGACTGAAATCATTACGTGCATGAAGAAATTACCTTAGTATTATGCGATCATAGCTTTAAGATTGATATCGATTTGGGCAACGAGCACGTGGCGATTGAAGGAACTAAGAAAAGTAGAAAACTAGCGATAGGTTTCGTTTTGAATCACAACTACGAGTTAACAAAATCACAAAATCACAAAATAGACTGTCGCTTACCAACGATCGCAGGTCTCTTGTGACTACTTTATCGAGGATTACGGTCTAACTTGTCCTCTAGTTTTGAAACGATCTTGATTACACGAGGCCTTATCCTGAACTGAAACGCTATCTATAATTTTTCGTCTAAAAAAGAACTAATCACGGAGGCGTTTATCAAACTACAAAATATTTCGCAGTTTCTTTCGGAAGCGGTAACATTTATTCCATTTACATTTTCTCGAGTAACCAAGGGAAACTTTTTGAAAAAAATAAAACATTTCCAGCGTAGAGAAACTCTCGGGACTTTTAAAACAAAGGCTGTGGCTTTCTCTGTTAGAGAAACACCCTCCCTCAGTAGAAGTTGGGTTTTATTTATACTCGTTCACTTCCGAAGAGTGATCAAAGAAGAAATTCTCTTTGTAGTAGAAACACTGTCCAAGCAGGACAGTGACGAGAAGAAAGAAAATTATCACCTTAGGGATATTGTTTATATAAATATAAAAAATATTTATATAAAAATATAGAAAGTTTAAAAAATTGCGAGGATGGACAACTTCTGACGCAATTTTTTAAACTTTCTACGTTCGTGTTGGCTGTGAGGTTTGGACTGCGAATCTTTATTGATCCTCCTGGCGCGGTGCACCTTTTGCAACTTGTGGTCTTTGATAAAATTTACAAATGCTTATTTATTCCAAATTGCACGAGAAAATCATGCGATTATCTATTAATAATACACATGAAAAAATACGAGCTAGTTCTTCCTAACTACGCAGACGAGAAGCGCGCGCAACACGTGCAAAAGTGATTTATTCAAACCCTGCAAGTGACATTGACCTTGACATCGACGTTGACATTGACCTTGACCAATCATTCTGACCAATCAGAATGTCTGGTTTGTTTCTTTCTTTGCACTGAATTAACCCTCTTCTGCACTGAATTAACTGAAAACTGCATTCATCTTAACCAATCAGAGCTGAGAAATGTTTTCATGTATATTATTAGTATATAAAAAAGAACTGCTCACACGAGATAGAAACCTGAAACTAAACCGTTGGATATTTCTATTGCAGTTACGGTCAACAAACGGTGTTGAACCAATTAACACTTCTTTTCATCGAAAACATTAATCTGTTCAAACTTGAGAGTACTTTCGATCTTTCAAATAATGTAATTTCTTGAAATTTTAAGGGTATTTTTGAGTTAACTTTGACGAAGCGAAATATCCCTCCAACGAAAGAACCCTTCCAAGTATGACATCACTGGCGTTTCCATAAGCAAAAGAACGTTAAAAAATGACCAAAAGAACCATGACCAAAAATTTCCAAAAGAACGTTAAAAATGACCAAAAGAACCATGACCAAAAATTTCCAAAAGAACGTTAAAAATGACCATGACGCTTAGAAGGAAGCCTAGCAACGTGTTTAGTGAGGTGGAGTAATTCGCTTGGTAACTGTTTTTCAGAATTTTGTGACTTCAGTGAAAAGTTTTTTTTTTTTTTAACTATTTTACGAACTTACAGTCGGAAGTTTTGCATGAAACACGATACTTTTCTTCTCTTCTCTTTTCATCATTATTTTGATGAATTTGAATACAGACGAGAGCTATTTTTCTTCACCTTAATTTAGTTCTTTAAACACAAGTTTTTTTTTTTGTTTTTTTTTTTATAATTAGGCAGAATGTTTCGTTGATGGATTCATTTCAGACTCGTTACAACTTTTTCAAATTCCATAGTGCTTTATTCATCCCGTAAAGTGCGCTTTTGAAGAAATGTCAGCCATTTCTTCGAGGATATACTAATATCAAATGTTTCTTTTCAACTCTCCTATTTTATTTTTCTTTTTGAAGTGATACGTGGCTCTTGGTTCTGTAACAGCTATTTTACCACGCTCTCGATAAAAATAATGAATTCGGCGGAAACCTTTCAGTCAAGTTACTTCCCATCCTCGGAGACCCAGAGGCTGTGGGTCGATTTCAAGTTAGGGCATGAAGAGCTCTTCTTGCCCTAACTTGAAATCGACCCACAGCCCCTGGGTCTCAGACGATGGTTACTTCCTTAAAACAGTTTTGTTAGACTAATGCAATGTTGTATTTGTTTTTACCGCACACTGATCATTTTCTAAAAAAATACCCACAAATATTCCGTCGGTCTTAATACATAAAAGCAGAACATTTCCACTTGTAAATGAAGGTGTTCCATTAAGGCTATGATTGGACCAGAGAGATTTTGAACTACATGTAATAGTAAGGATTTTTATTACAAGACTCGGGCAGTCAGAGGGCCAATAACTAAAATCAACCAATCAAAATGCTCTATTGCCGGTCCAATATTCTCTAAGTATTGGACCGGGCACTGTCCCGAATGGTCCCGAATGATACCACATTTGTGTCCCTTTGAACTTCAGTCGTATAATAAATCTTTTATTAACCAAGCTTGCTCGGGACCGTACTGGAAGAATATCGACCCTCGGTCTTTACTGTACGGACCTCGCTGCGCTCGGTCCGTACTGTCAAGACCTCGGGCCGATATTCTCCCAGTACGGCCCTCGCGCTTGGTTAATAAGATATATTTATCAGCAATTACCAAAGACTTTTTCTTAATTTTAACCCTGTGATACAAAATAAGGATCATCTACTCTTACGTTTGCTTTCCTCATTCCTCATTTTTACATCGCTCTAAGTCTGCTTTATATTTTATCGGAAAGTTTAAATTGTATTAAAAAAAAAAAACAGATTTGGATGAGCATACTGTCAAGTGATATGATTGACCAAGAGTCCCTTCACTCTTTACAGATAGGATTTTACTGTATAGGGTTCATTCAAGAAATTTCCAGTTTTATACGGTGGCCCAGAAGGCTCAACGCAAACAAAAAATGTACTGCAGCAAATAAAAAATATACTGCAGCAAATAAAAATATACTGCAGCAAATAAAAAAATACAACGCAAAAAAAAAAATACTGCAGCAAATAAAATATGCAACGCAAACAAAAAAAAGAAAACGCAAACAAAAAAAATTGGAACGCAACGCCAAGGAAGACTGGGTAATAGTTCTTAGTTTCCCGCCAAAACAGCATGAACTGGAACTCGTTTTTGGTTATGGACGAAAGCGATCTGCGTAGGATTATAGAAGATTACTTTCATCAAGGGTATGAAAATAGAGTTATTATCGAATTTTTAAAGGAACAGCATGGTACTGTCATAAGTTCGCTGCAAAACATGGTTTCGGAAAGGCGAACAAGCAAAGGATGGAACGGGTGTTGGCGGGAAACTAAGAACTATTACCCAGTCTTCCTTGGCGTTGCGTTCCAATTTTTTTGTTTGCGTTTGCTTTTTTTTTTTTTTGTTTGCGTTGCATATTTTATTTGCTGCAGTATTTTTTGTTTGCGTTGCATTTTTTATTTGCTGCGGTACTTTTTTTCTTTGCGTTTTGATTTTTTATTTGCTGCAGTATATTTTTTAGTTGCTGCAGTATATTTTTTATTTGCTGCAGTATACTTTTTGTTTGCGTTGAGCCTTCTGGGCCACCGTAGTTTTACGCTCTTACGCTCCCATCTCTAAAATATGAGAAACCATCTCATGTGAAGAAAGTCAGATGAAAGTTCGTGTCGCGGAGGTGTAATTTTCTTTTCACGTGCGTTTCAGTAAAATGAAAGTTCAACAGGTATTAGTGCGAGTGCAATTTCATTAACACTGAATACAAAAACTGAACAGATTCCGGCCATGTTTACTTTTCAGCAAAGATCGCCAGAACTGAAGCCCTTCTTTTTTAGGTCGAGCGTTGAATACTCTGACATCATTTTGGAATGTATGCATTGGTTATTCACAACTTAAATCAGTAAATTCTTTGTTCAATTTTGTCTTTTATTGTGGTTTTCGAAAACACTGCGTGTATGCAAAGTATTTGTTTCATTGTGCCGAACATTTTGAACTGTCGATTTTGTAATCGTCTTGCTTCCCTAATTTTATTTTTGTTTCTTTGTGGAGCTTTTCAAGCTGGTGTACAATTTCCAGAGTAAACTTTTCTAAGCATTTGACATAAAAAAGAGAAATATTTTCAAAGGATTTTGTCCGCAGTTTTCCTTGTTTTAAGCAAAACTTTCGAAAATCAAGGAAAATAAGTTACATTTGAACATTAGTTACACTAGATATTTTTAAGATTACGCGAACCTTTTTTAGTGTCAACATTTCCAGTCCAAAAGTGTAGAAACTGTAAACCTTATTCTGTATTCCACAAACAGCTTTTACATTTTCAAAACTTGTAGTAATTTCTCAATATAAATACATTCTATTTTACAGGAAAGGACGCAAAACAAGATGATAAAGACTTCTTTATTTGACTGAAATAAAATACTACAAAAAAACTTTCGATTATGATCGTAGTTGTTTATTTCGCTTAACTGCTCTGATTACTAATATAAGACTTGACAAAATTCGTCATTGCTTTGAATACTACAATTAGACTCGACACTTCTTTTTCATACTACTACAGTTGGACTTGCACAAAATTCGACACTACAGTAGGACTTAGACCCGGACAAAGTTCGACATTACTTTCACTACTACAGTTAGACTTGCACAAAATTCGACACTCCCCTTTAACTACTACAGTAGGACTTAGACAAAATTCGACATTGCTCTGACTACTATTACAGTTACATTTCAAAAAAAAAAAATACCACAGTTCCGCTTTCACTACTACAGTAGGACTTAGACAAAATTCGACTTTACTTACAATAGAATGAATTCTTGCCTTCAATGCTTCCTTTGAATTTGCAACACTCCAGAGAAACCAACTAGAAATTTATTGAATATTCTTATTTTACTCTTCGTATCTAATTCTAGGCCATAAAGATCACTTCACTTGTTTTTGTTGCACATCTTTTCCTTAAAACTGATACCACGAGCACTAAACTGTTTGCAAACGCTTATCTTCTGTAATTCTCTTTGTCCAGTTATCACGTACCTGAAAAACAGAATTCAACACGAATACGCAAGTAGTTCAAATCTCTGGAGGGAAAAAATACCAGCTATTATTTTCATTAACAATAAGAGCAAACCTATTTCTAGGTCAATTTTACCCATCCTTCTTAACAAAAGTCACTGTGGACTAGCGGTAGTGCACAATGTTCAATTAGACGACGGCCGAATCCCCGCAGTCGTTTAATTAAAGTAGCAACTCCTGGGGCCTTGAGCCCCGTTACTCGATTTTCTTTTTTCTTTTTTTTTTTTTTTTTTAGTTTAATTTACTAAAAATTTGTTCAATTCTAAGGGCTTTGGGAACTTTTTTTTCCTAGGAAAATGTTTCCCCCAAAAAAGTTCTCAAAGCTTTTAAATTTAAACAAGTTACATACAAAAGCTCCCCAAAGTTACAAAAATAAATCAAATGATTGCCGTGGTGGAAAATTAAAAAACGAGAGAACCTTTGCATTTATATCTAAAAATTTGAAGTACTAAAACGAAACATAGTCTCGTAAAAATTGTTAATCATAGAATATAAGTTATACTTAAGTGACAAGCACATTATTTTGGATGTAGAAGATATATGGGCTAACCTATTAAATAATGAGCAAAGTCTCCAATTAAAGGTACAATATACCTCTTAACTCAGTGCGATTTATTTTTAGATTCCGAACTCATTCATCAATTTTTAGAAGTTTGCCATAATTCAAGAGATATAAAGTAAAGTTCACATTAAAATGAACACGATTCAGTTTCATGTATTGAAGTTAATTGTCTTTTACATTACATGCATATACTGCTGCAACTTGAAAGACAGAAAAGCAAAATTTTAACTTTGGACTTTTAAATGATTCCACCGAATATGACAGGCTTATCGAAGACAGAAACAAAAGCATTAGGAAAAAACAGAAATCCAAAACCTGGCAGTATCAGTCTTGTCAAGAGATCAGCCTAAAGTTAACCTTTTGGTGTCTAGAAAAGCTCAACACAGTACTAAAAACTGAGTGAATCATTGTTCCAAAAAATATAGTAACCTTTAATGTCAGTTATGAGACAATAATCACAACTTTCCATCTAGAACCCTTAATTCTAACATGGCATCGAGTTAAGTTTTAGTGTAAAGTATTTGAACAAAGATTTTAAAAAGGAATATGAGAAAAAGGAAAATTTGAAAAGAAAAAAAATTAATAAATATGTAAGTCACTGGCACTGTTATCGAAGTTAACCATGATGTCCAACTCCTGTATTACTATCTACTTCACACTCATCTACCACTGGTGCTCCAAAAGTGTACCTGTTTTTCTGCTCTTAGGAATACAAATTTAACTTGAAGAACTTTTTCTTACTTCAGTTTGACTAAAACAACATTCATCATTGCTTTGAGTACTACAGTTAGACTTAGATAATGTTAGACTTAGACAAAATTTGTCATGGCTTTGAATACCACAGCTAGACTTTACACAACATTTGACACTTGTTTTTCTTACTTCAGTTTGACTTAGACAAAATTTGACACTTCGTTTTCTAACTTCAGTTAGACTTAGTAACACAAAATCCACTGTATTGAAGCAATATTGACAATTTTTTTTTTTTGCTTTCTCAAGAATTGATTTTGAAAATATGCCACAAAATATCCAATATGATATTAACAATAAACATGTACAAATGTAAATAAGTCTGACTATTGTGGCTTGTCAAAGTTAGGCTAATTTGTTAATAGAAGGCATACCGGTAGCGGATTTTTCTAAAATTAATACATTACATAAGAATTTGGCTAGTATCCTAGAATCATGAAAATATTGCACATGCTTTGAATTGAATATTTCTGTTCCTAAAAAAAATATTTGAACTTAAAAATTTCTAAAATTATTCATCTGACATAAATGCAAAGGTCTCTCGATTTATGAGGAAAGCAGGAATTTTGTGTGGCCCCTGGCTTTGTATCAAAATATTTAAATCATGGACCTCTTCCTTTTTCCACCAAGAGTTCAACTCCATTAAAAAAAAAAAAGTGGCAAAAAACAAAAATTTGTACTTACAATTTCTCAATTGAAATTATGATGATCGCTGTTGATGCTTGGTTTAGTTTTATAGTTCCCTTGCAACCAATCTTCTTTCACTTGAAGGAAAACACAATATATGCCAAGCTTCTCCCCTGTTTGGATAAAAACATGTCACCATGGTCAGCATACCTATTGATCTACTCTTTTCACAATGAACTACAATGTTTGTTTTACACACTACTCCAATCCATGCCATTAGTTCTTACACATGGCTGCATACTTGCCTCCCAAGCACTCAATAATTACAAACCCCATCAATTTGCAGTGAACAACTGAGTATAACCCAATTGAGTTATAGTTACCTGATAGGTACATGTACATGCAGGTATCATACACCTGCTGAGAGGTTACCAAAGGCATAGGCTGTAGACTTCCCTTTGTACTTACCTCTTAACAAAAACAAACTGTTTTGTGTTAAATGCAGTATTCCAATTAAGTTCCCACTGTACATGACGTTAACAATTCTGGAGGTAAACAAGAGTTATTCACATTGCAATCTAAAGAAACCAGAGTTGCTATACCCTAATTTGCACTTGATATTGGAGCTTTTACATTGCAGTGTCTTTGAACAATGAGAATAGAGTTTCATTTCTCACAAAAATAACTCCAAGCTCCCCTGGCTAACTTTTCACCAAATCATAACTTCAAGGGCTTATCAAGGTGCCATTTGCCACTAAAATTCTCTTTGACACATAATTTCCTTTCCACTCTAAATTCTACAAGTCTTTGTACCAAAATGCTGCCATCTCCAGTGGTGAGCAGTTCCTCTATGCCAACCCAGGAGCCCACTTACCTTTTTATTGACAGAGAGCACTCAATCTTCTTCCACATCTCAACTTGATTACCATAAACAGCAACTGTGAAGTGGCATTCTGCAAATAAAAGACCAAGTGTAAATTGATAAAACAGTTCTTATGAATGCAATTAAACTCCCAATGACAGTATTATTTTGATAAATTCTTTCCATATTTCTAATAAAAATTTGAAAATTAAATGTATATTCCAGCTCTGAAACAGTTGCCAGTATTTTATCTTTAAACAAGCCAATTCAACCATTGCAAGATATTCAGTTTGTCCATTCAAACCCTCTGATGTAACTCACCCTTCTGAGGTGGAGCTTAGAGCTTATGCTATCAATGCTTGCATTTTTATTTCCTTGACCATCATCATGTTGTCATGTAATTAACACAAACTGCAGGCAGCCAAACATCACTCTCTAAATTTACCACAAAACCGCTGACCAATCAGCTGTTTTTCTCAAAATAGTCACCCTGTAGGAACACGCACTAAAATTAGATTTAAAAAAATCATCATTGGAATAGGTAAGTATGAATGGGGGATGAGTTCTTACAGTTTATAAACTCTTGACGTCGTGAAATATTTCAATAGGTAAATGTAATAAATTTTAAAGCTGCCTGAATGCAACTTGTGCTGTAGTCTTGTTAAACAGTTTCTAGGAATTTTACTTAATTCAATTAAGGTGGCTGAACACAGTTTTTGCGCGCACAAGGATTACAAAAATCAAACATGCCGTCAATAGAGCAGTCGTTTTATTTACTCAACACATATTCGCACTATCTGTGCTATTTTTCTCTATAGTTGGCGCGGTTTATTGAGGGCTTTAATCTTTTATTACAAAGACATGTTAGAAAAGTTAACGGTGCAAAGAACCCAGCAATTCTCAGCTTTTTCGTCGTTACCGAGAGAGCCCAGTTAAGTGCAGCATATGCATAGCAAGTCAAAAAATTGCGATTGAATGGAAAATTGCTTTCTCGGAAATATGCCTATTTCTTGAGAACCACTTATTAGAATTTCACGAAATTTGGCACGAAAATACTTTCGGAAATAAGTGAGTGGAGTATTGAAAAAAACTGATTTTTAACAAAGGAAACTCTAGATAATCGAGTGAACGTTCAACAAGGGATAATTAAAGATCTCTGTTAAATTGTAAGCAAAATGGTGTTAACTTGTGAGTATCATTACAAGCTCGTTTCATGCAAATTATAAAGAAAAACTAATGACTAGATCTTCTACAAATGAAAAAAACTGATTTTAAAGGCCTGTTTATATTTATTCATGTCGCCATGACAACGGCACATACGTCAGTTTAACTATCAAAAAACCAAAGTTTGAGTTGTTAACTTGATTGCTGCCAGTTTTGGCGACCGAGAGATCAAGGGGTTTAGAGAAAATGGTGAAAGAAACACAGATATCAAAAACTGTGTTCAGCCACCTTAATGCTGAATATTGCGATGTGCATAGAAATTCATCAGGTGACTATCGAAGAGTTGTTTCCAAGGTAATATGGGTACGTTTCTTTTCTAGATTAAGTTTATAATCTCCCGGATTTTCCAAATATCTATAACATATACATGAAAATGCTTCACAGAGATTAAAAGAATAAAGAACTTAGTGTCAGCAAGTCCAAGAGGCGTTGTTTAGGCATTCCAAAACTAAAAGGTCAGAATAAATATGGCGGACTGACTGGAACTTGTAGTAATTTCACGTCTTGCAACTCATTCAGTTTCGCTTACTATAATAATTTCACGACACAAAATACTTCAAATATCAGTACAGCTTTATTTTTTCCAACAGAAAACTAGCATTTAACTGTTACCTCAAAAGTTTGCAGCGAAATGGGCGCTGTCCTTCTTCGTTCGTCGAGTCGTCTTCGCCATAACAGCTCATCTACACGACCGCGTTGTTGTAATTTCATTGTATTCCACGCCAAAACCTGACATAAAGGAAAGTGTGGGAAAACTTTAAGCGATAAACGTAGTTCTTCCACGAAGGAAGCATTTATTACCACAATTCGCGAGAAACCTTCCAGCCCTGTTGTTTCACTCTTTACTCTGAAACCACAGCGTCTTTGGTGTACCGAAGGCAAGGTGAGACAACCGAGCTGCATGCATAATCAATAAAGTAGAAGATTTGAAGTATTTTTTTGATATTTTCATTTTGCAACTCCCTAGCGATCCTAAATTCCCGCTGATATATATAAAATTCTCTTTAAATAGAAAGACTGAAAGACCTCAAAGATAAAAAGGTACTCATCAGTGGCAAAATTTCCTAATTTTAAAAAATGCCCTGTTTGTCTCTTTTTGAAAACGAGTCAAAAAGCGCAAGCTGGGGAGAGGGGGGAGGGGGGGGGAGGAAAATTGTTGTTAATTAACCTAAATCCTAATTAGCCTACCTTAATTGTTCATTCGCTCTGGACAATTTACATAATTTTTTATCAACTGAGTTGATAAAATCAAAACTGCTTTCCTTAATTGTGCCCAGTGTTACCTGGACCCTCAAAACTAATCAAGAAGTTATGAAAAAATTCACCACAGGAAAGGTATTTTGACTCATACAAAGTCTAACTGAAAAAGACTGTCGTGGTAAAATTACTGTGAAACTCAGAAAATCAAGTCAAGTAAAACAAGGAATGAAAACAAGTCAACTGGGAGATGCAAGGAATTTTGACTGTACACAGTGATGCTAATTAGCTTGTGATTTTTCACTTAACCTGTTGATCCCTGAGAGTGATCACTCCTAAATCGAACACAAAGGTTGTAAGAATAAAAGAAATGATCAACAACTATAGAAGCTCTTGATTGTTAACCATATCCGTTTCCATGTCAGCACCTCAGGAAATGTATAGAGAATGGTATAAAGAATACAGATACAGATGTTAGGATGTAACATGCCCTATATTGTGTTTTGACCAATTACATGCAAGATTAGGATCTTGCATGTAATTGGTCAAAACACAATAACCATTCCAAACACATTTCAGGTTTTAATGACATTATGAGTTTGACAGTAACTCTGGGCATGATCTGGCATGATATCGGCAATGGACCACCTACAATCACATCAAAAGCTTCAGGATACTGGATGTGAAAATCTGGGGCAAGAGAAGAATTACTACCCAATGAAAGCAAGGAAACTGGTTGATGATATGGCCTATTCTTTAGAGGTAAATGGGCTTTTGAGGCTTGTTCAAAAATTTCTTAATTAGATGAAATTGATGAAACTTTTTTCTCTAGTGAACATGTCATCAAAGGAATGAAAGAACCTTTTGCAGATCCACTTACCCATTTCCTTGTTGTCTGGTACGTTTCTTACTTCTTTATAAGTAGAACAACTCCACCTCCACAAAGGTCAGCTTCTTTAACATGTTACTCCTCTCTCATCAACCTTCCATACTTTTACAAATCAACACAAAATGTGCCATCTTACAACATTAAAACTCCTACCAAGTCAAGTAACTGAAAAGTAAAGAATAATCACAGACTGCAATGCAACTCAGCCATAACCATGTAATGCCTATCTTCACTCTCCATGCATCGCATGCAGTGTGCTGTGTTCTGTACATCAAACAGCAAGTGAGACTCTTACTAGAACCAACTGGAAACAATCTTGTTCAGTAAAACAAATGGATCCTTAATAAAGGCTATGATGCTGAGCAATGGCTACTTGTCACAGAGGTCTTAAATTAAAATCAGAACACAAAATGTGTGTAAAATTGGAGGAACAAGTATGTGTAATATGTCCAAGACCAAATTTAACACTGATGTCTATCTTAAATTTATCCTTTACAAGAAGAGCCCAAGGGCTAATTTTGGTTCATTTTCATGTAATTTTAAATCAATTTTCAAATCACAGCCAGAAGACAAAGATAGATTTCATTTACAGCTTTATTCCTTTCCTGAGCTGAAACAAAGAAATCAAGCAGGTGGGTTCAGACTCAAACAGGAAAATGTTTCATAGAATAATTCACGAAATGTAATAGCTGACCAAAACATCATTCCTCCTATTAGTGAGGCTACAGTTGTGGCTTTTAACAATTCACAATGGCACAAAACAATGTCTTCATTTACAACATATACACCAACATTGAAGAATATAAATCAACTCCAAGACATTTCTTAACTACTGACAGAAGGCAATTAAACATATGCAGTAAAATAACTCAGTTTGAAATAAAAGTTCAGTGATGTATTAACAATGAGAAAACTACAGCAATCAGTTTTGTTCCATAGAAAACCCTACTCTTAAAGAACCTTTTCATATGTGAACAAGCATACAAGTTACTCAGAGGATTCAACTCTGCTATTGCAATTCATTTGTCTCCTCGTGGATTTATAACTAGAAGAGCCACATTGCACAAGTTAAATAAAATGCTAGCTTGTATTTTACTATTACAACTTGACAAATGGATTTAAGTTTCCTAAATACAATAATTATTCTTTGTTAACTTTTCCCTGCATATAATCAAAGTCAATCCTTTTCAGTCTCTGAAAGCAAATATGTTAACCAGGGTAAACCCAGGGAAGATATTACTATCCCTCAATCAGTGATGTATGAGAAACAAAGTTAATAAATTTAAATAAAGTATTTTAAGCAAGAATTCCTCAGAGTAAAGTAACAATTTCCTCTGTACAGATTTGATAAAATGACCCTTCTCCCAAATGTTTGGCTGAGACAACAACCCACTCGCTCACTTTTTAATTTGACAAAATAAAACAGAACAAATTAATTCTTAGTGGTCATGCATTGCAGTTGTTACAAGATCTTGTGAGAAATAAAAAGACCTCTCTGAAGAATGAGCAGTAACTGAGAAAAGGTGATTATTATTTTCCCTAATTTCCTTATCAATGTTACTCATTCCACAGTTTTCATTTCCAAGTTTTGGCCTCTTCCTTCAAAATCTAATGCATGAAACAGGGTTAGCTCCTATGATTTATTAGGGACTTTAACCCTAACCCTAAAAGATACCCTAACCCTAACTTTTTCACCTGATTTTACATTAAATAGACCTATTTGATTGCTTAATCCTGAAAAATGGATTTTTCAAAAAAAAACTTGGTTCTCTGTAGATTGTGGACTACGGTTGGCTGCGACAGTTAGGAATGTGTCACCCAACAAAAATGTCAATGAGATGCCACTGTCATGCCTCTGATACGGTCTGTTTTCCTGTGATTTCTTGTTGTGGTGAGGACAGTAAGAATCTTCTCACTAAAATTATATTTTCCACTGTTTGTAGCCAACTTGCTGGCTGTTTTATTCACATTTGGTTTGCCATAAATTTTCTTCTTGTTGGACTTATTTCTTTCAGGTGAATTGCTTTTTTTGTGTGGAAAAAACACTCTGGTACAGTGGTGTAGTGCCATGTCTCAAAAGTTCTGTTTGGTTTTCTTTCAGCTTATAGATTCGATTTTTTTCGCTGTATACAGCCAATTTGCATGCAATTTTATTCGCATATGGTAGATGATAAATTTTCCTACTGTTGGGACTAATTTCATTCCCATGAAATTCTTTTTTTGTGTGGAAAAATCATTCTGGTAAAGTGTTTTGAAGTTCTGTTCGCTTTTCTTTCAGCTTGTTGATCCTTTCATAAATGGCAGCAAATTCTAATCAAAATGGCTCAGATTCCCAAAAGGGATAAAAAGGATTCACTGATTCATATTCTTCATATAAAAATAAAAATTCTTCTTCATTAATTGCACCTTCTGCAAAAGAAATTATGAGTGAGTCTTGCATCTTGACTTCACTGTCCTCTGTCTTGTTGCCCGAACTTAAGGTGAAATTTTTTGTGCCTTTTTACCTTCCGGGTCCCAGGCCACTCATGTACACTTCCAACCATCCCAACCAACCATAGTGTACCATCTTAAAGCCCCTATTAAATGTTTCAGCAGGTAAATTGTACACTAATTACTACAATATTAAATTCTTGCACATGACTTGTCTTTGGGTAAATATGCATTTCTCACATACAATTTGCACTATCATACCAATTTTTTTGTTAACCCTCAACACCTTAACATCAGTATGCATATTCTCCATTCCGTTTTCTGTACATTTCTTAAGGTGCTGATATGGAGAACTTGTTTAACAATCAAGAGCTTCTCCCAATTATTCCCTCTGTTCTCATGACCTTACTAAATGATTCAGCTGTGTAAGGAGGAACTAGATGCTGATCACTCTTAGAGCATAAAGAGTTACTGGTAATGATCAGGCACAAATGAAGTTTCCTTGCTCTTAACCCTTTGACTCTCATAAGTGATCAAGACAGAATTTCTCCTTACAATCAATACAATGTCAAGCGGAGAAGTGACGAGAATAAAGGAAAATATCAATGAGAGGATTATTTGTTGATCCAATACCAAATTCTCCAAACTAACATCAAAAGAATTGTATGGCAGAAAGTAAGGAAAATTATGAATAATGGGAGTGGACAGGCTCATGGTCATTAATTCATAGTTTTGTTATTCTCTATTTACATATTTGCTTCATATAATTTAAATGTACAAACTTTCCATCCTGTGAATACAACCACTTGGTAAAATCAGCAGAGGAAATGCTGCGCAGTTATATTTGCAGGATTAATTCACAACCAACCTTTCAAGTCCAATGTATGTTGCAGTCTGATAAAATAATTCGTGCATCATTCAAATCCTTTTCCAAAATATCACAACAGCCTGTCAAATCCAAAACCCTCAGCTTTTTACACTTGTCAGTAATTTCAAAAAGACCTACACTTGTTATTTCCTTGCAGGATGACAGGTTCAAATATTCCAAATTCACAAGACTGTGCACAAGAGAAAGAATTCCCGCATCTGTGATCCTCCAATCAGACAACAAATTCAAGTTCTTTAATATTGTCAAATGACGCCCAATGTGATGCAGTCCTAAGTCTGTCACCTTAGGACAATTTGACAGATCAAGTTCTGTAAGTTTGGTTAGATTTCTAGCAATGTGTTGTACACCTTCATCTCCAACACGATAACAGTAACTGAGATTCAAACGTTCTAATGTTTTCAACTTCTTTATACTTTGGAGATCAGAGTTCTCAACTCTAGTACAATAGGTTAAGTTTAGTTCTAAGAGATTTGGGAAAAACTGCTCACATTTTAATCCCTCGAACCATCCAAGAGGTACAATGGAATGGTCCAGAAGAAGACTTTTTAGATTCCTTGGTAAACACTGAGCGGGGACGTTCCTCATATCACAATAACATAACCCGAGAGTCTCTAGACTTGGACATTTTGTCTTGATTTCCTCAAGCAAAGAAGGCGAAATGTTTTCATTCTTTTTCGTCGTTCCGATGAATCCTTTTATCAGAAGCTCCACGACCGAATCTGACAACCGATTTCTGACGATTTTCCACAAAGTCCTCAAAGAAAGCGGCCATGAACGAAGATCGACTATCTTCCACAAGGTTCGATCACAAACAAGATGATACCACAGGCGACAAACAGTGGATGACGAACACAGAGTTTTCATATCAAGAAATTTAAACACATGCAACATAATATTGGCAGGAAGTTTACATATTGGAGCTGTTTGCACGACATTATCTGCCGCTTTTTTCCGCGATGCTCGTCTTTTGGCTGCAGTGCAAGACGCCATGTTGGTCAGTTGTTAGTAATACGGGCTCATGAGTCGGCACCCACTTTCTTAGATGCGTGACCCGTTAATGCTGAGGTCGGCGTCATACTTCATTCGAGAACACTACAAAATCATTTCTTAGCAACTTCATGTATTTTAAATGTCAAAAAATATGGCCGCATTTTTATGTACATTTAACTAATACCATCTTTACTAGATACAACAATTTATACAATAAACAGAAAAAAAGTTCTCTAACATACAGCTGTCTACCGTGGTTGCAGTTATCCACATTGTCTATAGCAGATACAAAAATACATTTGCCAATAGATCAATCATTCTCAAAGCCCCGACACGGGTGGGGAAGGGCACTTACTCGCTTTAGAGGGAACCACACAAAACTAGGAGAACAAGACTGACTAATATTAATACAATATTTTTACAATCTCAAGGTAAGAAAATGCCTCTAAATATATTTCATACATCTTATACATATTTTAAACCCAGTATCACCTCACACTGAAGAAAGGGAGAAAAGTTTCCTTTCACTAGTAAATAAAATTTATAGCAACACGGGTTTAATTTATTTCAGGACATTCTGACTTCTCTACCGCCTTAAGTGGTCAGAACCTTCCACAACCCATCAGAGTCAGACCTGTTGTTTACGTGGTTCCGCAATGCTCTTTGCGAAAAAGTGTTACACGACTAATATTTAACGTTTGTAAGGCCTTACAATCACTGATAAATTCTTACAAAGGTCCCTCAAAGTAGTTTAGAAGATAACCGATAACGGCAGCTAAAAACGTATTTATAAAAATGTCTGTTTACACCGTACATCGACCTATTTGAAAATGCCATGTTGCATGAGGAATTATCGTAACTTGAAAGTTGGAGGAAAATAATTTGAGATCAGATGGAAAACATTGGAGGATCAGTCCTCGCAAACACCAGGCCACTGTCGTGTACTAAAGGGCATTTCCATTAAGTGTCGCACAACTTTGACCAATCAGAATAATCTATCAGAGAAAAGGTCAACATCGAACGAGGCTAATGAGAAATCAAAGTTTATACAGGAAGAATGTTCGAAGCGCAGGAAAACGAGTGTATAAAGTTGCTATTGATTTACGGAAGTAAAGTACGGAAGTAAATGCAATTCAGGTTACTTGCCACACTCAATGGAAAATTGCTCTGCACGTTCAGTAATGTTTCAGGTCTTAAAGTTAAGGCTAAGTACAATGTTGATCTTCTTTCACAGGTGAAAGAGGAGTACATAGCATGCAGAAACATTGCTACCCTTGGGACCCATACCTCCAAAAGGACAATGCTTCGCTTGAGAGAATCCATAGAAAAGCGGCACGGTTCTGCTTCAACAACTATCCTCCTACTGTTAGCGTTATTGAAATGCTTCAAGATCTAGGTTGGGCAAGCTTAGAATTAAGAAGAACTATGACTCGTCTAAACCTTTTATATGAAAAAGCTATTTAAAACCCCATTCTGAATTTAGAGCTCGAGGGCGTCATCGTTATAGATAGAGGCAATATTCCTTTCTCTCAAGGACCATAAGATTATAGAATAAGCCATCCGCGGAAATAATTGAGTCAAACTCCTTCGCTGTTTTTAACTCTAAGTTATTCCCCTAGTTAGCTGACAATCACTCCGCGCTTTTATCTTATATTTTATATTATTCAGTTATAAAATTACTATCCGAATTCCTTTATTAATTTTATCCGAGTATTGTTTATATCTTATATCTTTGTATAATAATAGTTGATGTGATGTCTGTACAGATTTTGCCAACTTAAAAAAAGTTTGATGTACAAAATATTCCAACGTGCGACAGAAGAAAGAAACAATGCCACAGAAACAGATAACTTTGTGGCAAAGTTATTCCTCAATTAAGTCCTCAAACCTGACTGTAGACACTTGCTTAAAATAGCGACCGAAGTCTTGAAATGCGTCAATCAGTTCAAGGAATGTCTTTATAAATTAGTCACTGGATTAGCTCTGACAGGACTTGAAGAATGAAGGTGCAGTTGAGCATCATCTCCTACTATGGCCACGCCACCAGGTTGTACATAGAAAACCAAATCCTTGGGTGACTAAAATTAAATAAAACGGCGAGTGAGAATTGAAAAAGTATCAACCGAGCAGAATGAGAGAAACGAGAAGATAAATCTAAAAGAGCGATCTCGACGTATGAGGGTCCTGTTGACAAAAGTAGTAGAGAATGGCAACATTCCAGACTGACTCATCACCTACTTTGCCTTCGTATGATTTCTTGTGACGTGAGTATGATAGCACTGATTTTGTCCAGGAGTGAAAAGAGCCCGCACGCAACGCATCTCCGTTGCTTCATCAGGAGACTAACAAATACAAGTGGCCTTAGGAAAAGACGTATTCACATTAACTGGGTGATTTTCGAATTTCTTTTTCCAACTCACACGATAAATTTCAACGGAGAAAACTACCACAAGGCGCACGATACAATGTATCGTTTATTAGGAAGCACGGAATAGATATAACCTCATGTCCAGATTATTTCAGTAAATAAAGGACAATAGTTGCCATTTAATTACTTTGTGTTGAACGAAGACTGAAAGTGGGTCTTTTCCCAGACCCTTTCCCCTTTTTCTGCACTCTTTTCTTCACTTTGCACAACCCACCCCTTCGCCCCCCGCCGTCCACCGAATCTTCCTCCTAGCCCTTTACAGTCGTCACGGTCCTGCAGGCTCAAAAAGAGAAAGACTTCTGACTACAAGAGGTACCCTAAACCCACCACTCAGTACATAGTAGAGCGTATTAACTGGTACTTACGGCTTGTGACGAATCCTCACATGTTGCTTCTGACCCTGACGGCTCACCACTGCAGTCTTGGCCAAGAAGATTTGACGATTCGTTAAGTGTCTGCGAGCCCGTATTTTCAAGTTCACTTTGGTCAATCATTGCAAGTAAATCCTCACCCTGTTCAGTCGACTGTCTGGGCATGCGTGGTACATCTTGAGATCTTTGACACGGACAACCTCTTTGGATGACGCGAACCGCACAGTATATTATCCCCATTACCACCAGAAGTAAGATGACAATCGACAGTATCACTGTGTGGGAGGAGTGGGTCGCCCTGGTCGATGTTGATTTGATTTCGGGCACTCCTAAAAAACATACACATTTCATTTAACTGATATTCGTTGAAATCACCCCAAAAGAAGGTAATATGACTTCTTGCATCGGCTAGGCCATTGTGTTGAGTTGTTGAGTAAGATACTTACCTATTACAATGACTCTCTCCAACCAGAGAGATGTTGCTGCGATGAACACAGCTGTCAGACGTCTGCGCATGTGCTTACATTGTAATAGCTAGGTGGTGTGCCTTTAGGCTGACAGAATCTTATGAATTTTGCGCGGGAGATTGGCACGAGGCCGGCCAAGAATTTACCTCGAGCTCCTTACCCATGCCGGACGGTTTACCGCTGTGCTAGATAACCCAATCACTAGAAAACAGGCTCTAAGACTTTACCTTGACCGGGGGGGCTAATACGTACGTTTCCTGCAATGTTTTCCATTTTCGTCCAGAACAAAGTTCTCTTCACAGAGGCATTTGTGTCGTCCACGGAACGGAAGATAGAGACATAAGTGATCGCATTGACCATTGTCTTTTAGACATGAATCTGTAGCTGGGACTGAATAAAAATAAAAAAAGGTTATAACAAACAATAACCTGAGGAAGAAAAAATCTCTATTCCCTTGGAGACACTGATTGATAGTACTAGATAGAGGGGACGGTTTAATAAATTTAGGAAACATGTAAGTATTTTACCTTGAATGGCGATAAAACCAAAGAAAAGGACAGTGGAAAAAGAAGAAAGAAGTATACAAAAGCAATTCCCTTTTTCCTACTCTTAACACCTACCTGAGATTCCTATACGGTTATGGAAAATCTTCACTCCCGTTGGGTTCCTCAATCCACTGACAACAATACTCTCCCCTCCCCGGCAAGAAAGACGTAGCACAGCATTCTTCTTCGAGTCAGACCAATACACAAAGTTTTGGTAAAAGGTCACGGCAGTCGGGTGGAATCCACGTCGGTAGAGAAGAACGGTGCGGCTTAACCCTTCTAGTGAAACAGCTTCAATAATTCCATAGTTATAGGAGTCGGTTCCCGCCCAGTAAAGTTTTTTATCTGATTCGTCAATTGCCAGGCCGTTTGGAAAATGGACACTATTGTTGATAAGAACTTTCCGTTCGCTTCCGTCAAGTCTGGCTCGCTCGATTTTTGGCGTTCCTCCCGAGCTCGTCCAATATAAAAAACTGTGAAAGAATAATCGCTATGTTAGAAGAGAAAAGACAACAACAATGACAATGAAGTTACATTTCATGCCTTCTTGGGCGCTTTACAAGACTTACTGAGGAAATCTCACGAACTACAAAGGATGGAAGGAAGCTTTTTTCGATCCCCTGGCGAGAAAAGGCGGGAAAAGCATTCTGGGTATTGGGAGCTCAATCGAAGGTGTGCTTCTTATTCTCCAGTCCTGAATCCGCAGTAACTGAAGCTTGAAAAATCATGATAGATTATAAAAAAGTGCGAATAGAAAAAGGTTTTCCTTGTATCTCTACTACTTACTAACAAAGTGAGGGAGGAGCAGGAGCTTATTCGAGAGGGGCGCTTGTTTGATATTATGGCCAGGGGGGTGGAGGAAGGGCGCTTGTTTTCGACATGACGGCCAAGGGGGTTGGGGAAGGGCATTCAATCGGGGGAGGACGCTTATAAGAATAAATGCGGTAACTCACCTTTTAGAGTGACTAACAGCAACTGATTCCAAAGTCGCTGAATCAGGGACATTGTCGATTATTTTAACTTTGACTTTCCTTTGTGGATCTCCTACATAAATCGCGTTTTTTTGTCCATCAATCCAATACAACTTTTTAGCCTCCCAATCGACGGACAGTCCCTTTACTGAGCCGACGTCATCATAAAGAAAGGGAGTGTCCCTACTTATACCATCATGCATAGATAGCTCCTTTATGCTTTTCTTATCTGACCAGAAAATCCAGTTTTCTTCCCAAGAAAAGTCAAAAGAAACAACGTTCTCAGCTTTGATGCGTCTTCGATTGGAGGTGTTGGACAGGTAAAAAGCATCTTCCGATCCCACCAATAACATTGGTCGCTCTGAGGTTCAATTAAAATTACAAAAGAAAAAATATCTTATCAATTAAATTCAGAACACACGTGGGATGGGATATTCAAAGATATTAGGGACCAGCCATTATTTATCGCCGGGGGAAGGTTGAAGGTTTTGTTAGGGGGGGAACATATAGTTTTCAAGGGAAACCGAGGGGGCGAATATAATTCTCCCCCCCCCTCCCCCGTGATAAATAATGACTGGCTCCTTTGGAAGGAGAATAAAGTAATTGAAGATAACTTCTGGTTCAGGCCTCTAATGCGTTTTTGGTCAACCTTTTTAAACTTTTTTAAACAAATGAATAATTCCCCTTACTAAAATCAAATGCCTGATTTCTTTTCGTCTCACAGTTTGGTGAAGAATGATTGACGCGTGGCGGCTTGTCCTTGTTACACAGAGCACTGGAGATATTCTCTAATTTCGTAGGGAAATCAACAGGTGATTAGGGAAATAAATAAAAAAGTAGGGAGTAGGGAAGCCAACAACTGAGTTGGGAAATCAACAAAAAAGTAGGGAAATCAACAAATCCCAAACGCCATACCTCCGACAACTACTCTAATTACCGGACCCTCACGTCTTGCGGCAATATTCTGTGCGACACACCGATATTCGCCCGAGTCCCCCACCCGACTTCGTTTGATAATTAACCGTCCACTGCGCACTCGCCTGCGCCCTTTGTTTCTAAATAAGGAGGACGACTCGCCAATTTTATACCACGTGACATTAGCCGGAGGAGATCCGCTTGGAGGCACACATGGCAGGACGACTGTTGAATTGAGAGATGCCACTTGGCAAGGCGGAACCTTACCGAAATTGCGTCGAAGATCTAGAAATAGAAAAGAGAAGGAAACCATGACAATGACATGACTTGGTGTATTTTTTTTTATCTCCTCCGGGAGAATAAGGTAATAGACGCCCTAAAACATTCAGTGACAGTGACGTAACTAACATTAAGTATACGGTGTACAACCCAGAATGATTTAGTATGATTGGAGTTCTTTGCTCAAAAATCGCTCCAAAAAACTTGAGGAATACTTAGTTTAGACTTATGCAAAATGAGAAAAAAATGCATCAGACTTCAACTGGGGGGGGGGGGGTTGGGAGTTATATAGATTTAAGTCTTACAATGAATATTTTCAACGTTCCGTTTTCTTCTTATTTGATGTTTTGGATAAGGATTTTCCCAGGAATTCAGCAAGGGGAAGAGGGTGGAGAGTAGACAGCATCGTCACATGACCTATGGTGATGACGTCATCAGACTTAGCTCGAGATACAGCTTTAAGACTCACATGCTTTTTCGAGGATTATTTTTTCCGTTCGTACGGGACGAATAGCCCACACTTTGCACTGACATGTTATGGTCCTTATTTTTTTCGGAAAATCAGCCAGTGTAACTATTCTTGTCTTTTTTCTCTTTCTGCAGCTTTTGCAAGACTTTCCACATAATCCCGTATTACCCTCTTTGAATTTCTTGCCAGCGCACTTAATCTGGATCTTGCAGACGTTATCTGCTACCCAAGTCAGGTTTACTGACTGGTTGCGTGTGACGTAATAATGAATATCTTGAGGTACTTGAAGAAAAACAGTAGACCCTCTGCTGCGGCGTTTCTGTGTATTATTTCCTGAAAATTAACATGAGGATAAAATGGAATAATTATCTTCAAGATCTTGATTTGGATCACATTCTAAAGGTAAGCAACTTTTCTTGAGATGTCGTAGTTTTCTTTAATTACTTATCCTGGCCCTTGCGTGACGCTCCGTAAATTGAAATAAGTATTTGTCACGCGAGTTACGCAATCCGATGGCAGACCATCTGGTAGCTATGGACTTCAAAACAGCTAGCTAATGAACAAGGACTCACTTAAGGCTTCAAAATCTGACAGATAGATACAGGGTGGCTAATTATTATTTCAATCAGTTGCAAAATACCCTCACACATTATCCAAATGGATAAAACTTGCTTACGCGAGCAGAAGCGTTTTCAGTGGAGCATGGACTTAGCTATAAGTTTTTCGTGAGAAAAAAAATTTGCCTCGAGGACAGTCAATTTCGACTCAGCCGCAGAATATGAAAATACTGATTGATTTAAATTTTTTCTCCGGAATGAAATAACTTGTAATCACGTTCATAGGATCAATCTGCCTCTTAAGGATTCGTAAACAGTTGACCCTTTAGCGACCTCAGAATTTTTGCCAGGTGTAAGTTCTGCAAGTTGGCACTTTTTACATAAATGCCGTTGGTAACTCACTTAGCAATTACTTTTTCGTTTAATCCGTCTCTTAGTTCCGAGTTTTCGGATTTTTTGTCCAATATGTTCCAGCTTTGATCGAAAAAGATGAAGCAGCAACACAAGTGGCTGTCGCTTTTAAGAGGTTTATTACTTTGAATTAAAATTCATCGCCGAAAACAAACAAGATTCTTTGGATGTTGAGGCATCTGTATTTTCCTGATGGAATAATGGCGTGATATAAAGTCACAACTAAGAAGTGCAACAACAACTAAATGGATGTTAGGTTACTGAGTTTTTGAGGGAGACAATACTCCTTGCGTGCAAATCATGTGACGGTATAAAAATATGTGATTACATTAGCAAACCTGAAAACTCGAAGCTGATACAAGACAGCAAAACATTACACAACATGAAATTACTTACCAATCAACTGCTTCCAATAAAAAACAAACAAAATGTAAGTACAGTTTACCTTCTTGCGCAAAACACAGCACAACTGCTCCGGCGAAGATCGTGAATATTCGCAACATGACGGCAGAACCAACTCTCGTTTCTGAAGTGTTAAGAAGGTTGGTTCCGTTGCAGATTTCGCTTCCGACTCACATGGTGAACTTTTCCTGAAGTATAACCGTAGAGGACTTACACTTTTGCACAATTGCTTCTCGTGAGGGTTCTAACTCCACCTGATGATAACGTCTGTATCTTGAAAATAAATGTTCACTTGGTATTGTCGTTCCACGGTTCAATTAAATCCGAAAGTTATAATCAGGGGATTCCCCTCACATAGCCGAACAAAGAAACGCATACGAAGAAAGCTTAAGAAGCAGTAGAATGCCTCAAAAGGAAACTAAGAATGCTTATGTCAGGGCTGTGGAGCTTTCAAGTGTATACAAGCACGATATTGATTTCCAAGGGTTATGAATGAACTACTTCTTAGAAAAAAAAAAATTAACGCCGGCTGGCCCGGCCGCCCACGCGCTGACTGAAAAATCAGTCACACAATTTCGAGAAGCATTAGTTATTAGCATAATGACGCAAATTCGTTCATTAACATCTGATCATCATCGACTACCCTCTTTCATGCTTATCAAGCACTTCTATTCCCTCAAAAACCTTTACAAAGCACAGAGTAAGTCTGTCTGTTAATTCTTGCGAATTTACGGGATTTAAACAAAACAAAAAAGGTAGGTGGAAGAATTTCATTGTGGTGGAACAGGAAATGCTTAATTTTCCTAGGGTGGATCCAGGATTTAGTCAAGGGGGGTTCGGAGAATTGTCCCCCTCTGGAGGGGTCTGAGATTTTGAAAATTAGGTCTTTGGAAATATGATTTCCAGCGTTCTGAGGGAAAATTTAGGGGGTTCGACCGAACCACCCCTAGATCCGCCCCAGATTTTCATTTCATAAAAGCTGCTACCGCTACAAATTGGTGTGGGTATGTACTTATCATTGTTGTTATTATTATTAATTTATTCCGTCAATGCATCTAACAGATTAAAACTGTTTACATCCAGAATTAGTGAAAAAACAGCTTAGAAGTGATCTACTGCGTAAAACCATACCGCAGATAATTACAACACATTCGTAATCCTTTTCTTCTTCACAGCGCATCTTAAATTAAGAAACACTGAACCATTCGACGATATGATTGAAATTGTTTTAAAATAGTGCCAACGTAATTCACAAGTTCAATCCATTGTACGATTTTTTGTGGAGGTAAAAAAATTTGAACAGTTCCAAAAGTTAATAAAGGGATAAAGCTCTTCTCTCTAGTAGCCCACGTTTCCCCCCCCCCCCCCTCTTCCAGTCTGTGGTGTCTATTCCAGTATGTCACGTGGGTATCCGATCTCTAAGATAGGCGAGGAGGGCCTGGGTCCCTTTACAAAGAACAGCTGGTCTCGGGTTTCTGAATGGGTTTCCTTCCAACTGTAACGACCTTGACGAGAGAGAGAAAATAATTTAGATTAGTTTTGTCGTCTGAGCCAGGCTCTCTGTGGAGATGTTCCGAAGATACGGCCTCCTTGCCAGTCGACTCTAATTCAAAACTAGAGTGATGCCTGGGAACGAGTCAGCCACGAATACAAGTGGGCAAAGATGGTGGATGTGCCACAGGCGGCCCAAGCTCTCTTTGAGAACCACACAAGGAACACAATTTGCATATCGATTTATAAGGATTTTTATGGGATTTTCTACAAGATAGCCATAGAGATAGTTAAAAGTGAAAATATTAAATAAAAATGGCTAACCTCTTTCCATACGTGTGTTGCTTGCTCCTGGTGTCGTTATTTTACCGATTTCACTTGATTTAAGCGGTTTTTTTTTAATCCCGGTTTTCTCTTCTTAAAGAGAAGACAAGGCCGAACACTTCTTCTTCTCTTCAAGAAGAGAAAACCAGGATTAAAAAAAACCGATTAAATCAAGTGAAATCGGTAAAAATAACGGCACCAGGAGCAAGCAATGCACGTATGGAATAAAGTAAGCCATTTTTATTTAATATTTTCACTTTTAACTATCTCTCTGGCTATCTTGTAGAAAATCCCATACAAATCCTTGTAAATCGATATGCAAATTGTGTTCCTTGTGTGGTTCTCAAAGAAAGCTTGGGCTGCCTGTGGATGTGCCGCAATACAATACCCCATAAGCGTGTAGTCGCTTTAACAATTATCGTGTTTAATTAAAGTCTTTGTATTTTATTGTATTGTATTGTATTGTACTGGTTATCAAATCAATCACAGAGAGCAAATCAGAAACAAACCGGCCATACTCAGGGTCAGGGCATGTTGTTAAACTGAGTCTAAGTCAATTGAGAGAGTGAGTTGTTTTCTTAACCCGTGTCAATCTTCTCAATCCTTAATCATACTCGTTCAGTTTGGGGTTAGTTTTCCATTTTGATGTTCTTCTGTCTCACCAAAACAATATTTGTGGTTACTACATGATGACGGTAGTTTTGAGCTTAGAATAATTTAACATACGGCCTACAAGAAAATATGAATTACGCGGACCCTCACTGCACCTTAACTGTGTAACATTTCCAAGCTGAGGTGGAACCTGAGCGATGTTGTTGTTCTGCAAGTCCAGCGTGGAAAGAGCCTTCATCGACAGCAAGCTGTCAACGTCAATAATCTGAATCTAGACACGTAAATTAAAAAGAGTTTAGCCTCTGGTAGAACTATGTAGCTTATGCACGAAGAATTTAGCATGCAACCATAGTTATTAACTATGATGCAACGAAGGTCAGAGTTTGTACTCCCTTCACACACAGTACCTCTTGTCCGAGGGAACCGTCCGAAATATAAAGAGACTTCCCCAATTGAACAGATTGGGAATCATTCAAACTTGACAGCTTGGGAAATCATGGTTAAAAACTTTACATGTAGTATTACAAAGTTTCAAATCAACTTTACTAGCCTTCATAACCATACAAACTACAAAAATAGAACAATTGTTAAAAATGTATGACAGAGTATGAAATTGTACCTTCGTAGTTTTCATTCAAAAATGCTTTTCAGAAACGTCGACAAACACCTTATTCCAAATTCATCAATCCGAAACTTCAGGATAAGTGGAAAAGTCGGAAATTTGTGTCTAAAATCAGACACTAGTGTCTAAAATCTAAAATTGGACACTAGTGTCCAGGATCAAAAATCAGACGCTAGTGTCCAAAATCTAAAATCAGACATATGTGTCCAAATCTTAAATACAACACTAGTGTTGAGAATCTAAAATCTGACACTAGTGTTCAAAATTTAAAATTGGACACAGGTTTCCAAAATCTAAAATTAGACATTAGTGTCTTAGATCTGAAATCCAACACTAGAGTCTAAAATCAGACACTAGTGTCCAAATTGGGACACTTGTGCCTACAATGGGACACTAGTGCCGGAAACCAGATGCTAGTGGAAATTCTTAAATCGTACACTAGTGCTAAATTGGACACTAGTGTCCAAATCTCCAATCAGACACCAGTGTCTAAGAAGGACTAGTCTCTAGTGTTGAATACTAGATGCCAACAAGTAAATTATTTTTGAGTCAGGATTTTAAGAAGTGGTATTAAAAATCTTTTTAACATAAAAGTAACCAAGAACAGTTTTTCACCTGGTTACCACTGGCCAAGATAATCTCCATGGTTCTTAATGAGTACAGAACAGAGGGCAGGTTTGAAAATCTAGAGAAGAATGCAAAAATTTATGAAAATTAACAGGTTTCCAAGTTTTATAATGGACCTCCCTATCTCCTTCCTTGCAATTACTTTTTGAGCATTGCGTACTAAAAGCTGGTATCTTCTCCTCTCCTTTGTGACAAAGCAAAAAGGAAGTACTTTCTTGTAGCCAGCTTTGTACTGTGACTTAAATTAGTCCCATCATCTTTGAATTATAATCAAAGATAATGGTTTGGTGGATCAATTCTGTAACCCTTTAACTCCTATCCCCGACCAAGCAGACACAAGATGGGTTTAGAGCAAAATAGTCAATAAGGGGATCAGTTGTTGATCCAATATCAAATTCTCCCAGTTAACATCATAAGAATTGTATGGCAAACACTATGGAGACTCAATATAGAGATCTTGGGAGTGAAAGGGTTCAGTCAGTCAGTCAGTCAGTAAGTCAGTCCATAGGCCAGTAACTTATTTAGCCAGTCAAACAGGTACTCAATCAAATAGACGGTGAGAAAATCAGTCAGTCAGTCATAGAATGTATCAATAAGATAGTTAATCAGTTAAACAGTCAGTCAGTCTCTTAGTTAATCTGATGGTCAGCCAATAAATTATTCATTTAGTTGGTCAGTCAGCAAGTCATTAAATCATCACATCTATCAGTCAATCAGACAATTGGACAGTCAGTCAGTCAGTCATTCTTTCTCAAAGTCTCCTTGTCATGTTTAAGGAAGAAAGAGGCAGTAAATTAGCCAATAAAGCTGTCAACTGGTCTAGGATTGCACTACATTTTAACTGAAGACTCCCCAACAACATATTTTGACTAACCGGTTATTACAGATATTTATT
Source organism: Stylophora pistillata (assembly GCF_964205215.1). Classification (NCBI taxonomy): domain Eukaryota; kingdom Metazoa; phylum Cnidaria; class Anthozoa; order Scleractinia; family Pocilloporidae; genus Stylophora; species Stylophora pistillata. The sequence continues at coordinate 702,335 of NC_142529.1, forward strand.
TCCCTAAGACTGCTCAGTCTGTCACAGCTATCAGGCAGATGACTCAACTGGTTATTGCTGTAAAATAAAAATCAGCCCAACATAAGCAATCCTCCTCACTCACGATATTGCTGCATTCTCTTAAAAAAAAAAACAAACATTTTAATTTACTTTAACTTCTATAGATAAGAGTTTGCCAAGAAGGTATTTTCATGGGCAACCCTTTGAAAATTGTTAGTACTTTAGATCAGCATGAAAGGCCAGGATTTTGTCCCTGCAACAGGCTGCACAAATTCAAGCTGGCTTGAATTTCAGTTTAATGAGTTGCAATGACTTGTTTTGGAACCAGTGCCCAAAAGAGTGCTATGTACAGCAAATCATTGCCTAATGTGTGCATGCCTACCTCAAATCTAATGAAGAGAGTTTTATTAAACAGCCAAAATCTGATGGCAGGCTGGTTATCTTGTTCAATGACACATTCAGGTCTGTAAGAGATTTACTTAATGAGAGTAACCTTGGGAAAGAAAGGGAAAGAAAAACCAGTTAAAATGTCTAAATTAACACACTCACTTACCAGAAGTTATTTGTGAAAACTGATCATTAGAAGAGCATGTAAAATAGTTGTAGAGCAAGATGGACAGGCTGCACCATCCCTACTCCTAAGACTGTAGCAACACCCTGATAGGTTTCACACTGTTAGATCTCAGGAAATGTCCATTTTCATGTGGAATCACCAATTCCCCTCTTTCTTGACCCTTTTGCAAAATTTTGTGGTTCTGATTCTCTAGGAAGCCACCCAACTCCTTATTTAAAGGAAGACTCTAAACAATTGTAAAGAGTGTGGAACGAAAAAAGTATGTTTTTCTCCTAACCACACTGTGCTCTACAAACTAAGCCACACAGAATTTGTTGGCATGTTAGGCTACTATAGTTATACTTGGTTCATACAATTACTCATATCTACTCTCTACATTTTTCGTATCTCTCTGACCTCTCTTGTACTTCACTCAGTCCATTCTTGCTGAGGTTTAGAGTTGTCACCTCTGCTGAAATAGCTGCATCCCACACTTCATCAGGAATGCTGACTGCCTTCTTGTTGCTGCACAAAGAGAAAAAAAAATATTCATGATTTAGGGCCATATCACTTTAATTTGATCACCACATTAGAGCCCCTCCAGGAGTATAAGACCAACTTATAACATACTCTGACCACACTGATATGCCTTTGAACCAAAAATCCTTAAGATTCCCCCCTCACCAATAAGCCCCCCTTCTGAAGCTCTACTCTTCTAAAAATCAAGCTCCCCTATCAAATACCCCCCGCTCTTTATAAAAAAAAACCTTTTAAAGTTTCAGGCATCCAGTAAGCCCCTCTCTCTAAAAGCCCCTCCACAAATAACAAGCCTCCTTCTAAAATTCTTTAGCCTCTAATAAACTTGCCTTTCTGATGAGCCCTATCTCTAAAAAAAACTTTTCATTGCAAATGTGCATGTCCTTAATAGCCTGCATTAGCTTCTGATTGAATGAGGCTCTCTAAAGCATTAATGAGCCCCTGGAAATTTGTAATCCCACCGGGGGCTTCTTGCAGCATTCAAATAGGGGTTTCAAAATGTTTAGAAGTAGATATCAGACTCTGCAAAAGTAGGTGACTGTGATAAGTTCATAAAGGGCTAAAAGGTAATTATTTCGACTGGAGTAACTGGCGATATGTTATCAATTAACCAGTGGAACTCCCGTAGTCGCCAGCATGTTTGGACATGCCTGTTCATATATAAATTTAACCCAATAATCCTTTGTCGACACTCTTGTGCTTCAAAGAATCATTGTCCTTAACTAAATTAACTATTCCAGTTGGAACTAAAAGAGACAATTGTCATGTTGCTGTCTTAGGCTTCTGACCTGTAAATGAGGGTTTTTGTGCTACTGATTGTGTGCATGTCTAGTCCACTTGAAGTTGTTGGTATGGCTGTGCTCACTGGTAAGGATGTCACAGGAGCATCTGTTGCATCTTGTTGTTTTTCTTCCTCTGATTAAAAAAAGTTGTGAACAATGAATGGTGGTGAATATCCTTTTGATAATAAGTAACATTAAACACAAGAACTATTATTAGTGTACAGACCTGGTATGCGACTACGGAGATGTTTCAAAATGGCTTGTGTACCTCTCTGAGATTAAAAGAAAGATACATTTAGATACAGTGTAAAAAGGTGACCATAAGACCCCAAAGCACTCCAGCAATTGTCAGATAAAGAACAGATCTTGGCATAAGTCTATGTACATCTTACTAATAAATTACATTGTTCATCCTAACACAATTGTCAAAAACTTATCAGCCCTACCATAACAACATCTCTGCGTAAACTTCTTAGAGGATTTCCATCCAGAACCAGAGATTTTAGATGTTCCATGGCACCCATTGTGTATGGAAGACTAATAATTATTGTGGATTAAAAAAGTTTATTAGGATACAGCTACATTGTATGGTGGCCCACAGAGGCAGTACAAAATTATTTATCACAGTACAAAAATATATATTCCAGTACAAAAATATTAATTTCAGTACAAAAACATTTATCTCGGTACAGAAATATTCATCCCAGGACAAAAATATTTATCTCAGTGCAGAAATATTTATCCCAATACAAAAATGTTTATCCCAGTACAGAAATATTTATCTCAGTACAAAAATATTTATCCCTGTGCAAAAATATTTTTTCAGTACAAAAGTATTTTTCCAGTCTCTTTACTTGTCATTATCCTGACAGTAATTGTAACTTCTTTTTCTGGCTCTAGTTTGCCTTTCGTTGTCTTGTTTGTTGATTTTGCTTGAAAAAAAACGAGCTTCTCTCGAACCCCTTTTTAGCTTTGTACGACTTAAAGCTTGGCAAAGAAAATTTCCTCATCTTCGGCAAATCCAGCAACTCAGCGGTGTTGCTTGTAGACTTTACAGGTGATGCTACAAGGAAAACCTCTGTGCCACATTTCGGGCAAAACCTGTAAGCTGGATCCATGATTTTGAAGCTACAGCAATGGCAAAAATAAGCCGCCAAAGGTGCTACCATATTTACAGGTGCTCCAAGGAAGCTCGCAATAAACTCTGGGAGATTAGTTCCCATTCCCCACTTGTACTGGAAAAATATTTTTGTACTGGGATAAATAGTTTTGTACTGGAATCAATAGTTTTGTACTGGGAAAAATATTTTTGTACTGAGAAAAATATTTTTGTACGGGAAAAATATTTTTGTACTGGGAAAAATATTTTTGTACTGGGAAAAATATTTTTGTTCTAGGAAAAATATTTTTTGTGCTGGGAAAAATATTTTTGTACTGCCCCTGTGGGCCACTGTAGCGTTGTGTTAGTTTACCATTAACAGTGATATGAATGTGTGAAGATAAATTTTAAAAAGCTAAATAAATAGACACAAGTTACTTGGTTAACAAACATTAAGACCTCTAGGACACAGAAGACTAATGAGGACACAGATATCTAAATGCACATGCCTTTACTGGATTTTAGTTTGTAGAAGATTGTTTTTATTAAACCTGCACCAAACTGCAGAAATCACTCATCTCTTAGACTCAAAACTAGATACCAGTAATTATATAAATGAGCACTGAGAACTCTCCCAAAAGACAAAGGAAAAAATGGAAAGAAATCAATTAATTAACAATTATACACTGAAGTGGAGGTGGTTAGTGGTGGATCTTTACCGAGCCGCGAAGTGGCAAGGTAAATATCCCCTGCTGACCAACGACACTGAAGTTAATAGTTGTTTTAGTATATACTAAAACAGTGAGATAATATACACCACCGTCGTTAATTTGAGTGATTTCTTCCCTTGTCACGGATGCAAACCAGGACGCCATTTTTTTCCGAGTTGTTCGGAGGTAAATAGTAAAGGATATTCGGAGTTTGACAAGCCAATCAGAGCGTGCCTTCAACGCTATCCACTGTTTTAGTATATATTAATACAAATTATGCTGAGCCATACTCTGATAATGATTTAAAGCATGGAACTTAATCCACGTTTAACAGGTCCCACACAACTACAAGGGAATATATGAAACTTGAAGTTACATGAGGGTGTCAGTCATGTTGCAGATTGAGATAACAAAAAGAGAGGAATCTTAGCAGCATCACTCTTAAATGCAGATCACATATAATTATGTACTTACCCAGAAATGGCATTGTTTGCTAAGTCAAGTCTTTCCAGTTTTTTTAACACAGTGATCTCATCTGGAATACTTTAAAAAGTAAATAAGCAACTTAAAGTGTATGTCTTCCACAAGAACTTTTATTTCACCTTGAGACAAAACCATTCATGAAATGGAAACTGTTTTTAAATGGTGAAAGACTTTGTGTGATCATGGGTATCAAAAAAAAAACCACTAGGTCTCCTCTAAAACAGATATCAGCAATGTGTCTAAAAAAATAAGCCTCAGAGCAAAAAGAAAGTAGACAGTTCAATGTAACTTATTTATTATCAGAGAAATGACATGGTACTGTGACAGTGGAATTAGCTGTAACTCTAAAAGCAAAAAATGTGGAAACATCAGTAGTATGTATGCAAGAGGCCTTGTGATGTCTTAAAAAAGAGGTTTTCCACCTGAAACTAACTTTTATTAATGGCTGTACAACATCAAATTCTAATAACACTAAGGAGATTGAAGTCAAAAAGGGTTCAAGATCACAGGATTATATATATCTTATTAACCAAGCGCGAGGGCCATACTGGGAGAATATCGGCCTGAGGTCTTGACAGTATGGACCTCGCTACGCTCGGTCCATACAAAAAAGACCAAGGGCCGATATTCTTCCAGTACGGTCCCAAGCAAGCTTGGTTAATAAGAGATTTATTATACGACTGAAGTTCAAAGGGACACAAGTGTGGTATCATTTGGGACCATTCGGGACAGTGCCTGGTCCAATACTTAGAGAATATTGGACCGGCAATAGAGCCATTTTGATTGGTTTATTTTAGTTATTAGCCCTCTGACTGCCCGAGTCGTGTAATAAAAGTGATATATTGAATACTTACATGTTGATTCTGTTATCCCTGAAATCAAATATTGACAATGAGCTAATGTACGAGAAACTTTCACCATTCAAACTGCTTATTTTGTTGTTGCCAAGGTAAAGTTCCTATGAATAAAAGATCACTGTGAATTTCATAACAACAGTAATAATTTTAAAATAAGTTTAACACAGTACTCTGTGAATGATCTAAGCCCATAGCTGTGTGTCACTTCAGCTAGAGGAGGAAAGCCCAAAGAACACACCACACCTACTGAGCTACTTTAGGTTACACATTGAGCAACTCTTCTATCTCCTCCAAATGGAAAGGAAATAAAATTAAATGAAAACAGAATGAAAAGAGAATTTCAAATGATTTTACTTCTTTTGTGCTCCCAAAAATTTCTCAAATTGAATGTAACTCACAATGCATGTTTAACCCTACTGAACAGCAAGTCATTAAAACATAAAATGTACCTTTAATGATTGACAGGACATCAATAGTGGCACACCAGTGAGCTGATTGTGACGGCAATCCAATCTTTCAAGATTACTTAGCCTTCCAAGTTCTGAAAATGGGAAAGTCCACATTAAGTTATATACTAGAGTCTGGGAACAAAACATTTTTAGAAATGATTGCTGAGAGAAAAGAAACTGAAATCAAACTGCTTTAGGTAGGCCTCAACCTTGACAAACAAACAAACAAAAAAATCTGGAGAGTCTGTTAAGGGATCTTAAGATTAGTTACTCATTAAGTTGTAGATGGAAACAAGATATGCTTTTAATAATTTTTATAGCCCTCTATAACAATATGCCTCAGTATATTCAATCTTTATTTCAAGTAAGAGAAAATAAGAAAAATCTTAGGGGCAATGACAAACTTGTTTTACCTGAAGCTAAGACCACAACTTACGGCCTTAAATCGACTTCTTACATTGCTGCTAAGGCTTGGAATGCATTACCTGATAAGCTAAGATTAATGGCCAGATTTGGCCCTTTCAGGAATGAGATAAGAAAACTAAGTAATTTGTAATTTTATATCATTATTTATATTTAGGCTTATATTTATTTTTAAACTCTGTAATTTATATTCATATATTTTTCCTCAGTATATTAGCATCTCTATTGCTAGGGGCCTAACAAGCCTCATTTTCATCTGAGTTTAAATAAAGTCATCATCATCATCATCTTACACTAAAAGTGACAGATTAACCCTCCAACCCCCCTGACCAAGAAAAAATTTCTCCTTACAATATCAAAACAAGATAAGGCAAGTAAAAAGAATAAAGAAAAATATCAGTGAGGAAATTATAAGTCGATCACCATATTCTCCCTCTAGGGAAGACAGTAAGGTGAATTACGAACAAGATCTGGGAATGAAAACGTTAAAAATTTATAGTGAGCACTAAGGAAAAGTCACTAAACTTTCATCTGCCATGTATACCTTTCTCAAAGATATCTGCGTTTAAAATGACTACAGTATAACTAGAAATCAGGCATATTCCCTGCAAACAATTATATTATATAATTTATCAATTACTTATTTAAATACTTATAAATCCTTGTTTGTGTTTTTTCAAGTAAGCATAATATAAAATAGACTCACCTTTTGGAAGTTCATGAAACTTGTTATTACTGAGATTCAAGTCTCTTAATGCTAGAGAATAAACATTTGGATGTCATACTTTTATTATTACCACTGACAGAAAAATATCAATACTGCAGCAAAATTGATCAATAAAACTGGATATAAATGTTTTTCAGCAGTCTGACTTTTTTTTGTCCACATTTGTTAGTAGTTTTTGCTTTTTTAAGAGTGACAAGCACCCTATCAAACATTGCAGTCACAAGAATAAAGGAAATGATCACCAACTCAAAATGATATTAATTGTTAACAAATTCTCCTGGTCAGCACCTTAAGAAATGTAAGAAGAACAGTATGGAGAATATACATACTGATGTTAGGGTGTGAAGGTTAAACCCTTAATTCTTACCACGTAGGTGACCAATCTCAAGAGGAAGCTTTTCCAAGGAATTTTGAGACAAGTTTAATTGCCGTAAACTTTGACAGCTACCAATGGAAGGAGAAACCTCACTGAGAGAATTGTCTGACAAATCCTACACACAAAGATGATGTCATTAAAAATTAATTCAATTATCGTTGGGTTGTCAACATATTGCTTAGTGTTTAAAAAATATCTCTCAACCAGCAGCTATCATACGTTAAATTAATAACAGAAATTGAATTAATGTTATTACAAACCCTGACAAACAAAATTGGATTTTTGTGATAGTGAAATGTTTTTTTTGTCACCATTTAACACAACTATTCTCACCAGTTCTTCCAATTGCTTCATCTGTCCCAGATCTGTTCCCAGACAAGTGAGACTGTTATGATCCAGTTTTAGAGATGATAAACTAACAAGACTTCCGAAGGAAACTGGAAGGGAAGACAGCTTGTTGTGACTGATAACAAAAAAATTTAAAAACAAAGAATTACCACCATGGGCTGTTATCATGTTACTAAATGAACAGAACTGTTTTTTAGTAAGAACAGCTGAGAGATTTATAGTTGGGCTCTTGAAACAAAAGTCTTGGAAAACATCCCTCATCCTTCCCTAACATAGTATACCTGGTTGATAAAGGATTTATTACATTGTAAAAAGATTTCACTTTTTTAAGAATTAAGAATGACTTGTTTACTTTCAGAGCCAGGAAAGAAAGCCAACTGTGTTTCTAGCACAACAAACTCATGAGAGTCATTTCTGTTTTCTTTTTTTTTGACTGACTATCTTCTGCCGCTTTTTGCATTTCCATCGCTGAAATTGTCCAAGAATTATGAATATAGTTCTAATTCAATTTTTTTCATGCATGGGATCAGTGCAGGCAATCCCAAGTGGGCAAGATGGGCCCATCTTGCCTGCTCAGGCAGCCAATCAGAACATAGGATTTACTTCATCTTGCCGACGGGCACTGCGAGCGATGTAATAAAATGTAATATTGTATAAAAGATTTCTATTGTATTTATGATCAGGAAGAACAGGGTGAACAAGAAAATCAATATTGGAAAGAGCACTGATTAAAGGGAGAATAAAAACTTTTAATTGGTAACTACTCAGTAATTAGTATTTTAACCCAGAGTTATACATTAAATTGCCATAATTAAAATTTTAAGTGCAAGATTATTTTCAAGGCACCTTAAGTTGAGCCTTTTGAGGTTCACTAACTGACCAATCTCATCAGGTAAAGAAGTCAAGCAATTATCATGGATCTGAAATAATAACAATGATGACTGTAAATATTGCATACATAGGTTAGATGACCACTCCCCATGGGGGTTTTCAGGACCATTCTTACAACACTTTGCAGGGGACTTCACCAGATTGCTTGTAGCAGTTTACAATGGATCAAAGGAAGTTGAAGATGCCCCCTCCCCCCAATTCCCAGTAAACAGGCCAGACCACATCACAGTAATCTTGTGAGTGGGTTCTTTAACGTCCCCTGCCTAACCAAATTAACTAATTAATAGATGCAGGAGACAGGACCTATGGTTTATTCGTCCTTATCCAAGAAGACTAGAATTTCTATCTATTTCTTGACATTATAGAAAGGTAGCACATTCTTCTCACTTATTTTAAGACCTTGAGTATTGGTCTGGCCGGGGCTCCAACCCTCGACCTCCCGCACAACAGTCCAGCACTCTAACCAATTGAGCTAACCAGAAGGCAGTTGAGATAGATAGATAGATAGATAGATAGATAGATAGAGAGTTTATTAGAAAAACACTGCAACCAAATGTTGAATTACGTATTCATTTACAAATTTAAGAAATATATAAAAACGGTAACATACTTTTAAAATATTAAAAATTAGGTAACACAGATAGAGTCAGCTTATACAAAGCGTACGTAAATGATGAAAGATAAAACTATCATGGCACCTGTTCGTACGAACCACAGGTAAATTAAAGGCGCGCTTTTTCCTTAAGTCCACCCTAGATACATTCCTGGGCGGCAGGAGCTTATGCACCTTGTGATTTGGTACAAGAACGTTAGAAAAGAGCTTGTTGGCAATATTCTCGCGCCGCTCATGCAGCGCGATAAGCCCAGTGCACAATAGCTGCAGATATGTCGCTAATTTAAGAAAATGTGCACTATTTTTTAAAAATGTGTTTCAACAGCTCTTTAAGTTGGTTTTTTCATCTATTAAAATAGGTATTATGTTTGGTGTGAAAGATCTTACCCCTCTGCTCATGAGAGGGTCCAACCCAAGGAAGCATGGTAAAGAACCACAGTTCAAAAGGAAATGAGTGACAGAGATAGAAATCAATGGCATTCTCTAGCTGAGGTCTATGTCCAAAGACACAAACAAGAATAACAGGACTAACTGTTTAACTTACTAAAATGCTCTTGACAAAACCCACCTAATTCTGTCAATCAACTGTCACCTAGCTAACAACCCCACTGGTGTGTCAATTGACTATCAAAGCAGAGTGGGTATCATTGACTTATCCCTACACATGAATGTGGATTTATCCTTTTTGGATGACTATGCCTGACAGATTTAAAAACAATCACGGAAGCAAGAAATAAATAATAACCTGATTCTAATTAATCATCACAAGCTATTGTGGGAAATACTATCCCTAATTTTGAACATTTCTGACTCTTCTTCTTCCTCCAAGGCTTGTAAAGATTCAGTAAAAACACAGATACTTACATCCAAAACTGCTAGCGCAGGCAGCTGTACAATCTCTGGTGATATCTCAGTTAACTTGTTGGAAGCTAGGATGAGTTTGTTGAGGTCGATCTGTTCCCACCATTTGTCGTCCTCTGTACTATCCAGTGATACATTTCTCGCCTCAGGCGGTACATCCAGATTCACCCTCCATACTTTTTCAGGCACCTTTGTCAGCCCTCTGTTGGAGAGATTTAGCTGTCCTGATTTTCTCGCTTGACGCAGGAGGGCTTCTGCAACATCAGCTGTTTTTTCTTGAGCGGAGGTCTGACGCCCCCCAAATCCAGGATTTCTTGGCCGCCTTTGCATAACGTAGAAACACTTAAGACTGTTATAAAATTTGGATCGTAGCTGGGGCGTTTGGTTCCCCTACTTTGTTGACCCGTAAGTATTTTCACTACAAATCAAACTCGACTTGTTCGTCCGCCATGTTGATTGAGAATGTGGAAATAGAATAGGACTAGGTCCGAGTATCAATTAACCAACAAGAAGGCGTTGTTTACGAGGGGCGGGGAAAATAACAGCTGGACTCCTCAATTCTGTTATTGTTCATGTTGTTTTTGTTTCCATCCAAGTTGTTCTTGACATGGTTAAAATCGCTATTCTTTTTATCATAATGTACTTTAGTTCATAAGATCTTCCAGCCAGTTTTTCTTCAATTTTAAAACATCAAAAACTGATCGCCCGGATTTTCAGTGCAATTTAGTTGTTCCCTTAGCAGACTGATGCTGGAGAATTCTGATTAGAGAAGAAGAAAAAGGGAAAAAAATGATCAAAAGAATTCTACAAATTCGGATCTAATGATAGTATATAGAACTTGAACTTATAATGCAGATCAATTTCAGGTGGAAATAATATTGAACTAATTATTCGTATTTCTTCCAGACTCATCGGTTTACTGCATCAAAGAAGCAAAAACTCATTAAAACGAAAAAAAAACTTCATTTTTGGACGAACGAATACAGCATACACCATATATGGCACTCATCAATTCCCTGACGTATCATTTCTCATCTACGCGTCAGATCATTTGTAAACTATGTCATGAATCAAACGATTTAAATAAATAATGTTCTTTCAACGAGCCCAACAATAGTGTCACACATCGAGAAAACATCTGGTTTACTTAGAAGAAAAAAAAAAAAGAACGATGATTACCAAAACATTTCTGCAAGAGTGTCATCTTTGTCAATGTTAAATAACACCCAATGGCTGAAATTAATGCTAATTTTTCGTATATTTTATCACCGTTCCCACTTAAAGTGTTTTGTCTGCAGAGAAAAGATAAGTATAGCCAAAAAAGTCACAAGGATTGGTTTTGTTGTAGCATGTAACTGAATAAATCTGGACACGTATTTGCTTAAACAAAGCCTCGTGAGTTTAAAGCTTATGACTGTCATTGTAAACTTTTTTCTGAGTAACGAGAAAATTTCCCCAGTTCCCACGAAGTGCGAGGCTCTGCTAAGTTCCGGCGATGACAAATATGTCATGAAACATTCACGAAATACAGTGCTTAATTTCCCAACCAAAGCTTAATTCTATCAATTCTGTCACTGACAATGAAAAAAACATTCGCGTTTAAACTCGTTACGACAGGTAACACGTTCATGACATATTTAAAAAAGTTAAGTTTGTGTGAATTGGGTGCGAGATTTTTCGGATTAGCTAAATTTTGTTTGCGTCTAGATAAATGTCTAGATAACGTGTCAGCAGCTAATTAAACACTGCACATTATATGATAGGTATCAGAGATTGCAAAGGGCGTCATTCGCATATCTTTACGCGCTTCACAGCACCAGAAAAGATCTGTTCTTTCACGAGGGATTCACTTCTTTGTCATCTATCTCTACGGCAAAAAGGAGTTTTATTTCAGTGGGGTAAGTGCTTCAGTTATGACATAGATATATAAAGGACTGCTAAAAAAGGGGGGAGTGGGTTTCTAAAGAAACTATGGTGCTGCGTCGGTTGGGGACATTACAAGATAATTTGGTTTTATCTATTGAGTTTATAATGTAAATTGGCCACCGTAAAGAGCCTCTAAAACAGGCGCTTCGAACGTTAGCCCTTCGTCAGAGCGTATCGGTTTGAAATACTATGAAAAGTTTCTCGTGTTCTAGTTAGAATGAACTTTACCTTTGAAAGAACTGGTACAACTCGACATCCAATTCAAAGATGAAAGATAAGGTGGAAGTATATTGCAAATGATCACATGCTTGATTTATCTTTAATTCTGATTAAAGTTGAATCAGTTGAATATGTACACTGAGCGAGCTAAAAATGTAAAATCTGCTACAAAAAAAACGGTTCACCGAACGCAGCTTCACATGGGCATCACGAAACCAAGACTATCACGGATTAAAGTTATAAGACGAAACTGAAGTATTTAAACCTCTGATAATTAAGTATCCCTGTAAAGGGAGACAAAAAAAAATTAAAGATTACAGTTAAAGTTGTTTGATGGTCTGTAATGTAGTGGTGAGCACATATTTGAAACCAGCTTCGACAATATGATGTTTGCGTGTGTTGTCGAATTTTCTGCGTTCCCGACAAACGCCTAAAGACCTGAACTGCAATTTGTCTTGCAGCACAGCACTATGGTAATTGAAGGAGCGTTAGTTGAGCTTTCAACACTAAACTAATAATCTTAATGAAGTGGAGTTTTTGATTGGTAGTTTATCCTGTTTTAGATTTGAAGTCATGAAAAGCAAAGGGCTTTGTTGGCTAATCGCATCAGGCGACCCCAATGTCTTCCAAATGGAATGTTAAGCAAGGATTAGTGTGTCGTGTGGAAATGGTCCGTTTACTAGTGCGACTCGGACTTCACAGTTTGAGTGAGAATTTTCCAAAGTTTTTAGATACCACGTGAATGTTTAGCTGGAAATATTACTTTCAAACGAGTCAGATAAGCTTCTTAAGGGAAATTTTAACAATAATATAGCGTTTTTTACTTCTCATGGGAAGCACTTAGGACGCGCGAAAGCTCGCTTCCGGAAGGTGCTGATTTCTCTAAAAATAAACTCAGGCTCGAGCTGCTGGTGTCTTAGTTGGCTTTGTTAACAGCGAGAGCTTCATAAAAATGTCTAATCTGCTGTGTTGCAAGCTATTTTTGAAATGAGCCCATTGTAACACTATCATAGATACGTTAATGCCTGGAGGCCTCTTAAAGGAATTAGGCTCTCCACGATTTTTTCCACTCCACGAAAAAGGACCCACAGATGGACGAGTTTAAGCACCGTCTTAATAAACAATCTTAATTTCTTCTCTTCTTTGTTCTCTTTTAAGTAACTAACTGAAAACGAGTGTCGTCAGTTAAGCCAACAATTTAACGTGGTCTTCGTCATACCAGAATAATTTTCATAGTTTTAACAAGAAGCTTATTAAATTGCCTCTTTGCGGTTTTGGAATCTTGTAAACATTTGCATTGTTGCTCTAAATTTAAACTCTGCGGACAAATATACAATATACATTTCTAATTGTGTTCCTTAATCTATACATACTCACGTATGGGCACTGTTTTTGCTTATGTTCGTAAAGGTGCTGCAGAAAAACAAAGAAGCAAACAAAATGAAAGGCAGCTTCAAAACATTAACATGAAGCTAAAGAGAATTAGAAAAGTTTTTCAGCTTGAAGGTGTAATGCATAACACCAGTTTCTTGTTGCTGTCTTAAATGACCGAATTTCACCGAGAAATAAATGATAAAACGTCTCAAGAGGAGCTAGCTTTAAAGGTGTGAGCATGCATGAACAAATTCCTAAAAAAGGGTATGATGATGTCAAACCTCTCCTTGCCCCACAATAATGGCTCTGCTGATGCAGAAACTTCATTCCTAAAACCTTCAGTTTGTGAGGTTCACTAACGTTTCTCTTTCATCTGCAAAGAGGAGCAAAACCTAGTTAGAAACGACAATACACTCTTATAAGGTATCTAGGTATATAGGTTTCTAATAAAGTCAAGAAACCATACTTCTTTGAGAACACTAGATAGCGAATCCTTCAATTTCCGATGCATACAGTATTTATTTATAAAAAGTACGAGAGCAGCATGCCATGTTTGATTGCTGAAAAGCTCCATCGTAGCAAAATTTTAAAAAAAATTCTGAAACGTAACGATCTTACTCGTTTATATCAAGTGAACTTGCCAACAGTTATTTTTACTTCGTCAGCTTCACTCGATTTAATACTTTTCCATCACTTTCACTTTGTTTATATCATTATTAATTTTTTTATCGTCATTATGAATTTTTTTTTTAGTAAACTGTTTTCCGCTCCATAATTATCCTAGAAAATACTGGCCTTTTTTTCAAGTTTATATTTATGGCTTAAAATGACTGGCACATTTGTTATTTTCTTCTCTTGCATATGACTTTTGCTTGGAATCGTCTCTTGTATTAGTCTGTGAATGATAATTAATCACGTGACCTATTGTTCTCCGGATGTGGTTGACAATGTGCCTCTCTTTTCGCATGAAAAATATGTCGTAAATCAAGCATTTACTTGGAGATTGCAAGCTTCTTACCATCTTTGTATGACCGGATGTGACTTTGAAAAGTCTTCATCGATGCGTTTCGGCGTCTTGATAAATGAACGTTCTTAAAAACATGAATCGATTTCGCCACAGTGACGTTAAAAGTTTTAAAGGATATTTTGTTACTCCTGCAATTCGAGGGTTTTAAACCCCTCTCGAACTGCCCCTTGATTTTAGTTTCCCCTCTCTCTTTTGAAGTAACTAACGATTCGTCAACCGCAAAATTACGCTCTTTGTTCTCCTTGTATTCACAACTCGCGAGCACCCTAAACATCGCTGTTGCTAGTCATTGTTTGATTTGGCTCTATATGAAAGGGCTAAATTTTCTTCTCTTAATTGAATACTAAAAATCAAGGTTATGTCTCTAGCTATCTCAGAACATTGGTATATTTGTCAATGGTTCGACAGCGCATGCGTCGGGAGCGTGCAGGTCTGCTGCAACTTCAAAGTATAATGGCTTTTTGTGAAAGATGAGTAACTTTTTTAAAATTTTAAGCTTTTCCAAAGTATTATGGTTTTTTAACAACTGTTCAGCAGTCAAACACATACTGATCGCTTACAACGTCCACTGCACTGATTTGAGCATGTCAAATTGTCTTCGTTGCTAATGTGGTAGTCGTATATTCTATACAAATCCACATAAAAAATGGAGTGCCTTTGATAGAGCAAAAAGCAGTGCATGTCTTCTGCAATGCATAACCAAGTTTTGAGATTTCTCTTGTAAAAATTTCATCAACCATCATGGTCCCACTCCCACTTAACTCACTGATGTGTGTGCGGTGGAACTTCTGATCTTTATTGCGGAATTCCAATTTAATTACCGATCAGAAAGCATTTGAGTACAAACTCTAGATAACATCAATCAAAGAACCGCAAAGTTGAAAACACTCTGGGGGTCTCTTATTACTCAGGTTATAAGTACTGTTATTACTCAGGTTATAAGTACTGTTATTACTCAGGTTATAAGTACTGTTATTACTCAGGTTATAAGTACTGTTATCTGGCTATGGAACAAGTTCATTATTACAAAGTAACCCAGAGTTTAAAATGCATTTAATTTCACCACGGGCTATTTCAAGAGGTTGGTGCAAAGCTAACCCATTTAATTCTACTTTAATGATTCTTTGGTAACTCTCGACAAATAGTCTTTTAACAATCTTTCATGATACCGTAACTTAAGTGATTTCGAAGCTCTCAAAAGGGATCATCTTTTCTCATGCTTTCGAGGTTGCCAGCGGTGTTAAGTATTGAGAACTGAATATCATTAATTCCAATCTAAATGAAATTGATGTTGGAGCTATTAGAAAGTTGACACTATTATTAGTGTAGGATTTCTATTACATGAAGGTTGGACCAAGACCTTTGCACAGACCCGTAAATTGGTGGCTTTCATAAAAGATCTAAGTTTAGAAAAAGTTCAAGTCCGTGAAATTTCTAGCAGTTTTAAAATGATTGATGACTTGCCAGTCATTGAATTAACAGCCATTACGCCCTTTTTTAAAGTCATCCTCGACCTGATCCAATTTATTCCCTTTGGATAATAAAAAAAAAGATCACTGATCCGAGTTGATACACCTCAGAGTACAATACAATTCTTAAGATCATTATCCACCGTCGAAGAGACTACAAAACATCTTAAGACACCTCAGTAGTACACGGTGTTAGCGCGCGTAAGTTTTGGAACTTTCTTCAGTAACATGATGCTTGTGTACAGCGCTTATGTACTTTTTCTCTAATCTTCATCGGCGATAACCTTTTTTCTCCGAACGATCGTTTAAAACCCTCTCTTTTCCTATAACTTAATTGTTTATTTTCCATATCAATCCCCTGCGTTTGTTTTGTACAAGTATACCGGTATATCCATTCCGTTTGTCACAAACGCTGTGGTAGGTTAGTTTCAGTACCCGTGTCCACTTGTCATTGTATTGATATGAGATGAAAAGTTGTATTTGCTCGGATCTGCACATCCAAAGCTGAGTCAAAACTGTTTCTCAATCATCAGGAGTGGTAAGTTCCTGAAGCCAAACTGTGGTGCTGCATCGGTTGGGGGGGAGGGGGAGGGGGGTTTTACAAGATAACACGCTTCGCTTCTAAAAGGGGCCAACGCTAGAAACGTCAGATTCAGAAACTCTTTATGATGATAAATTTACATTATCCACTCAGTTGATAAAACCAAAATTAACTTGTTTCTGAATCAATCAGTTACCGACTTTATACTCCTCATATACCTAAGAGGGGAGAGAAAAGGCGTATTTGGGAGAAGGAGAGGTATCAAATTAGTGCCGTGGTAGGAACCTTAGAGGGTTATGAGATTAAAAGCTGGCATGTTCCTCTCAGGCTTTCCCAATGCCGATGCTTGAATTTGATTTGATAGTTTGTATAACCATACGCAAAACATAAGAAAAAATGCGTCTTTAGGTAACAGGGTTCTAAGTTACCGCGCTAAAAGCTTTTGAAACTGTAAGAAATCTGAGTGTGTGTCAGTAATGTAACCCAAATGTCTATAATCCAGACGGGATGCGCTAAGCAGACTTCTGCCGGAAACTATGTTTGTAATTCTCAATTCAAGATGATCGTGCGGAATGACATCTTTCCCTCCTGTCTTTATCATCGAGTTTCCGCACCATTGTCCCTTGCATTTATATCTCAACAAGAATGTCAAAAACGACTGAAGAAATGTCGATATGTGAAAATGGAACATGTGGGAAATTCTTGGCATGCGAGCCAAACTACATCAATTTGACGTCCTTGACAGATGATCGAATCTCTTCTATCAATATGTCTCCCCTTTGTTTAGAATTGAGCACAAAACATATTCAAAACATCAGAATGAGTTTCTTTTCAGAGTCCAGCCTCTTTTATTTTACTCAAATCTCTCCAAGAACTGTAGTTTTTATTACGCATTTCTGGATCCTTTCTTTAAGGAATTTTTTTGACCTTTGGATCTGAGCCCATATTGTTTGCGGCCATTCTACGCAAATCTTGATCTCTGAAGTCTTTGCTCTCAAATCAGGGAAAAATCTTTCGTCAGTTTAAAGAGTAAGTTATAACTTGGTAATTAAAAATTCACATTCCGAAGGATGAGCTCTCAAGATTAGAATGAACGAAACACAGAAAACACCTAAAGCGCACAAATGTTAAAGTGATTTGGTGTAAGTGTATTGTTTGTGGCCAGTTTCGCCAAAGGCTAACCATACTCAAGCTGTTCGCAGTTGTGGCTTTCACAGCATGTCGTTATTGATTATTTCCAGCTATTTATCAACTGTGCAAGTTCCTATGTTGTTCTATCAAGCAGTTCGCATGAAACGTCATCATGCAGGGTTTTTTTGGCGCGAAATGAACTCCATGTTTCACGCTCTTGTCGAAGACACGCAGCTGTAAACAAGTTATTTTTAAAACATTTTTCTTTAGCGCAGCCATGCGTTGTATGAACTCTCTCTATAGCTGGTTATAAGCCCTGTTAACGATCAGACACAAATGATTCAATCTAATCTGCCATACACAGTGTCAAATCTATTAATTAAAGTCAAGAACCACCCACTGTTCGCCATCTGATTGGTGTAGGTGGATTTGATTGACAGTCACTTCATGATCCGAGCTGGTACAGTATTACGGTCGGTTGCTAGATAGTTATTGAGTTCAGGCAGATGTGTGTCGTAAAAACATTCCCGAAAATTGGTCGAGGCCATTGACGAAGCATTGACAGACTGACAGATATCTGTTTATGCCAGTGGCACTCCAAATAATATAAAGTAGACAAGTATTAAGTTTCATAAACGGAGACAAGCACATCACTTTAGAAGAATCATCTGCTACGACCTTTCGAGGGGACTGAGCAATCTGAGCTGTGTTTTTCTGCAAGGATTCTTTGATAAAAAAGACAAACAGAAGAAAGGCTTCATAGAGGTGAGAACCAAGGTATTTCACACTGTCGTGATCAATCAGTGATATTGTTTACCGGTAGATAAGCCTGATATCTTACAACTTGCATAACGCGTGCAGATCATACAGACGAGCATACACCCAAAAAAGCATGGTTAGAGCAAATTGAGACGGATCATAATTAAGAGATCAGGGGGCTGGATTTTTACCCTGTTCGAACGCTGCAAAAAGAAATTCCACTTCCAACTTTTGTTTATTGGCCAAATAACACACGATTTGAAGGATGTAAAGCGATCCAAAGTCGCGTCTAAATGTTAACATTATTGTTGAACTTTATTATCACAGTATCAGTGCGTTGTACAAACACCAGTCTCGGACGATACTGAGTATTATTTTCCCGATAAATAACTAAAGACCTTGTTTAATTGAACTTTAAGGGATAGAAGATACTTAAATGCAGATAGCATCTTAAAAATGGATCATCAAGATAATATATCCGCAAATAAATAAACAAATCCCTGATGTTTGATAGATAATCACTTGTTGGAGAAATGACAAATATTTTGTTATACTTGATACAACTCTATTCAGCTTGAAACCCTAAATTTACATGTTCATTTCCGTTCTTTCTGTTTGCATGATCACAAGAATGGTTCCACTCTCAAAGCACTCGGCGATCATCAAAAGAACAGCTTTGTTTGTAAATTAATTTTCGATACGGTATTCAGTGACGGATTTCAGTGATCGCTGGTAAAATTATAAGTCTACCCAAGTTACTGCCCAATGAGGACAATATATGATGAAATTACTTCTTATTCAACCGACTACATTATCGTCCACATATTCCCAGTTTAGCTCAACAAAAGAACCATTCAATTGGGATCATTTCTTTCAGTTTGCCCTCGGGCCGTGAACGACAGATTAGGGTACAAATAACTAAATATCCTATGTCGAGCGCGTGATAATTACAGATATGGTTCAGTGAGTAAGGCTCGCCACTTTATCGTCCTAACGATTTCTTGCCACTAAAATTAACACAGCAATAAAATGAAAAATTGCGCAGTTAGAGTCGTTGCGCGATCAAGGGTAAGTTGCCTCCCCATCATCCGATATCAAGAGCAACATACCTGATAGCTAGAGGATGGTAAACATTACAGAGCTTTCAAGTGTATTTCGACAGTTACGTGACACCCCTAGTTAATGATTTTTCGAAGTTTAAAGTTTCTTGGAATTCAATATTTATATGATCATGTATTATTGCAAAAATAGAAAGCCTCCCCTGTTTTAAATTTTAATTTAATATTTAAAATTGTGTCGCTTCCTCTCCGGCTTTTGACTTGCAATCTCTTCGTTTTAATCTCATGATTGTGGAAAACCACAAATTAGGAGAAAGAACATTGAAAAGGGTTTTCATAAAAACACCCCAACACCCCACTGGCTAAATTATATTTTTAAATCTTTTCAACTCTAACAGAGCTACTGGTCACGATCATACACTTAATAACATCTCCCCCTGAAGCTAACAATGCAGTTTTTGAGCTCAAAAGTATTGATGATTCCTTTCCTTTTGTTGGCTTAAAATAGTAAATCATGTCTGTAATGTTCTAATGCTATTTCTTGTAACGTAAGAACTTCCCATGAGCTATCCATGGGTCAAATCGCACAGAATTTTAAAATTTGTTTAAAAATATTTAAATCAGTTTCGGGCTTTTTATTGTCTGTTAAAACTGTGGAGGAAAACGGACTCAAAAGGGGCACACAGATACATTCATGATCTAAGTGCCCGTCAAACAATCATACAACCAAGAATAGTATTCCATTCTTTCCAGTTGTGTTCCCAATCGATTAATTCCACTCCCTCTTAACATATTGAAGTTAAATCCGAAAACCACTGTATGTTACTGATCTGGTCGACGCTTTGATATAAAACCAGATAAATGGATTCCCGTACAATGGAGCTCTTGAAGTTGAAGCGGAGTCGATTCAGAGCGCATGTCCTAGACTTCTACTTGAACAATCAACCTTTTTTTTCTTGAGAGTTTTGACATTTTTCCACCTTTAGTACTCAAGAAATATGAAATACGTGCTCGAGCCAGAGTGTTATACGAAAAGGGGGCCTTAATCGGATCTCGACGAAAAACGATATATTTCCTGTGCCTGAGAGTAAACCAGTGATTGGAGGGAGAAATAATAACAGACCTCTCGCATATTAAATAAACAGCTTATAGACTGAAGACCCGTGGCCTATGATATTTTTATAGCTCCACTGAATGGAACAAAGCAGTAAATTCATGGTGTGCTAGACGTTTGTTTAAGCGCCTTAAACGGAAAATAAATTGGATTCAACGTTGTTTCTTATCAAGCATGGCAGTTGAAGCAATCATAGAATACCTCAGTGCAAAATAACCCGGCAGTTTTAGTGTTGATATTTTGTATTGAAACGCACACAACCGCAGTTTTCCTTTCAGTTATCTCGTTTCTCTTCCTCACTCCTGTTTTAGCTTATTCTTAAAGCATCTTTCTTCCTTTAAGAACAGGGCGCGACCGTGGCTAAATTTGGTTTCCGTTTTTTTTTAAGCCGGAGCTTCCCCCGTGCGCAATTTGCTTTTGTTTTTCAACCACAGAGAAGCGGTGAAAAAAGTCATGCTGGGTTCTCTTTGCCAAGCAACGCGCTCACTTGTCTCGTTTTGTCTCCTCCAAGAATGCCGATTAATCAGTATGGAATTTCCCTTTGACTGTGCTCCGGAAACACTAGTTTTAAATTACCCTTAAAGTTGGTTCCGTTTTTCTGGTTTCTGTACAAATCACAAATCACCTTGTTAGCGTGTTAGATCGGTCCCTCTAATCTCTCGGTAAAGAGCAAATTGAATTTCCCTTGACAGCTTGATAGCTGAGAAAATTTTAAAATTTCCACGTGGCATTTTGCGAGTCATTTAGAACCTATTTTTTTCACAACTGGTTCGTTCATCAGAGGAAAAAAAACGAGATTATCGCCTTCGAGCAACTGTTTGGTGACTCAAAAACAATAATCTTCATAATCACCTACATAGAGTATATTAGTAACGAAAGAGGTGGGTCAAAAGTGATCACTCTTCAAGACACTTCATTCTTAGCAAAGCGACTCTGTCCAATTAGGAGTGTGAACCTTTTTTCATTGATAAACTGCCAGGAATGTGATGAGCAGCACCAGTGGTCTCACCCTAGAGAAGAAAGAATTATTTTACTGAATCTCGTTAAACTGAGATAAATTTGAACATCAGAGCGAAGCACACAATGAAGGTCACCAACCTTAAGAGCTTAAAAAAAAGTAGGAAATAAGAAAAAAAAAAAACATAATAAACTTGAGTTGGCTGACACAAACTTCGTATACCTTGTTAGTGCCATAACCAGATTAGAGGCTAAATAATTAAAATCCTGTCCTCTTGAGCAATCTACGTCGTCTAATCGTTTTAAGTTTTAAAATCAGTCCTGAGAAACTCACGCTCGGGGTATTTGAGTTTGAATGATATTTCAAGGGAAAGAAAGGTCCTCTTGAACCAAAAAACTTGTGCAAGGCTTAGAAGTGTACATTTTGGGTTAATTTACGGCCATTGGTTCTAGTTAAACTGCAGTCTAAGAATAAATGCCTTTAAATGATTAAGTTAAATCAAATTAACGGTGATAACTCGCGAAAACGGTTTCAATTAGAGATACTATTTCTGGATTTGAAACTCAAATATATGACATCATTTTAAGAAAAAATGCATAAAAAGAAATTTATCGGCCACATATCAATCCAGAATGCAATTCATTAATGACAAAAATACTGAAAACTTTCGTTCCTGACATTTCATTTTTTTTTTTTAATTTTTTTCTCGTGACCCACAGACCGGCAACCTTTCAAAACGATTTTGATTTTTTTGAATTGAAAAAGAGAGAAACTTTGCTGTACTGGAAATCTCTATTTATTCTCACAGATATCCTATTTTTAATACTTGGACGAGGTTTGTCAGTCATTCAATAAAATCAGTGATATCAACAATTTTTACAAATTTTAAGCTCTTTAATTTATAGAGTACTGCTTATTCCTTTTAAACTGATACGGATCGACTTCCTTTTGCGTCTTCTATCTCAGAAAGCGGAAAAAACACGATTAGATCTTCTAACGAGGACTGAGAGCGTTTCCATGATGATAGCCTCGAGATTATTGATAAAAAGCTGATTTCTCACACCTTTGATAGAAAAAAGTGCATGACGATTGGTAATGAGAGTTGACAATTTGATCTGGGACGAGAATAAGAAAAAACGTTTTATTTTTATCAGAGATAAGCCTTTGTGAGCACTTTTTTCACTTCTGGTATCAAATATCACGACAGGGAACTAAAAAAGCTAAGCAGGTTGATTGATGCCTTCGTCAGTGTACCGAATATGCAATTTTTCTTTCACTGAAAAATTTTAATGGACTGGGTGGTTCTTTTTCTGATTGGTTCGTTCGCATTTAATATACGCGTGTGATCATAATTGATGAAAAACATCGTCTTTCAGTTTCTCCGCCCTGACTGTTGAATCTGACACGGAAAAAGTAAGAATATTTCAAAAAGCCAAATTAGAATTTTCATTTTGTTTAGTCTCATTCATTTCATTGTCTACCAAATTGGTAGATATCCAGAATTTGTACTGCTTTTAACTTACGTGCTGCTTTGCGATCATAGCAAGATTGTTGTCATATATACCTTTAGATTATTGTTTCTCTTCTAAGTTTGGATGGTCGGACAGAAAAAGTTAGAAAGCCCGTTGAGATTTCTTGCCGACAAACTTGACTATTCTCAGAACGGAAACCTTGTTACATCACGCTATCTAATGGCTGAAAGAAGCTGAGTGCGAGTTAATACTCTTATAATAGGCCTCAAAATTCAACTAAACGCAATCCTTCCAGTCTTCTTTTCTGAAATTCCTTTGGGTCTCTGATAAAGCATTTCTCCCTTGAACTGCCATTAATTTCTGTCCCTATGTACTTGCAAAAAGAATATAGTCTTCTATCAAGAACGCGCCTTCTACTCGATAATATGCCTATTCTCATTGTTTTCTGGATATTTTATTGATATCTTAAGGAGAAGGTACACGTTGGTCACTACTGGTAGTTGAAGGCTGAAGGTTAAGGATTAGAACGTGTCAGTTTTAAAACCATCATCGTATCCACTCCTCTCATGAGTCATTGATTAAGGATGCAACAGACCTAATAAGGAAATCAGCTCTCCCGCACAGATTTAAATGTGGAACAAATTAACATAGACTAGTCAGCTGAGGAACATTCTAGAAGGATCATCTTTCGCTACTGTTGCTTACTACTCCAATAGCAAATTGATATCTGAAAATATGGCTTTTGTGTTCCTGTTTTCATCTTAAAGATTGAATTATTCTTTTGAAAACGATTTAGCTAAGCACTCTGCATTGATGAAGAAATTCGTAACGTGATCAATCTAATTGAAATTTTTTAATTAACCTGATTAAATGTCCGCACCCAACCTCTAATGAATATGATATTATTTTTGAGCGCTCAGCAGTTTTTAATTAGCTTCCAACTATGTTATAACCGCCCCTTTGTATCCTCAAAGGCTCCCGAACTCTGTCGGTTTTTAGCCATTATTTTCAGCCGTTTTATCGTTGATAAATCGTTCTGTGGACAGATCGGCTTGCAAACTTGAGATTTGGTCGCTCTCGGGCCGGAAAAGAAATAAAACTTAGCCAGAGAACCCGGGACGCATGTCCCAGAGCTTTAGAAATCTTTTGCGTTTAGAGATTCTTCGGCGTGATGGTACTCGTTGCAGATTATAGTATCCTCATTCCGTATTATGGTATAATATCTGTAGTGAAGTGAAAAGTTTGTGAGCAAATAATGACAGATGGTTAAGTGTTTGATTGTTTGTTTATAAACTTGGTCATTAAGTTACGGTACTGGGCAAAAAACCTCCTCAAGCTATAAAAGCCATGAAGAGGTAAACAAATCAAGTGCTTTGTTTCATTTCCTTCCTTTATTTTCAATTCTCCAACATTGTCCACATAAACATCTGGTAATCGAGTTTCGCTGTTATGTAAGTTCAAGAAGGTTCTTTCATACACTTTTGCAGTATAACGTAGTAAGCGGGTGTCTGGTTAATCCAGCGGGAAATATTTGAAAAAACAAAAAAATTAAAAAAATGTTCTTTTTTTAAGGAGCCTAAATTTCAGTTTTAAAAATATCTAACCCCTATGTACGTAGCCGGGAAAACCACTGTTTTCGGATGAAATTACAGAAGTGTGAATTCCACATAGCCAACCCTCTGCGACTCACTGGTTGGCGTGGCATTTGGGACATTTTAATGTTTCCTAAATTGTTCAAAGCCGAAGGCTGACTGTTATTTTTCACTGAGCCAGAGATATGGACTCATGACACAAGCAAGACCATCAAGTTGAGGTCTCCATATTCTTTGAAAATTTCAATTCTATCCACAATGATTTTACCTTTGTCAGTTCCTTTTGCAAATGATAAATAAGTGAAAGAAAACTCCCTGCTGTAAGAGTTTGTACATACGTGATGGTTTGTCGATCCGTTTTGAAAACAATAAAAACTATTTAAGGACAGGGGCGCTGACTGATGACCAAAGAGCTGTCATTTTGACTTGCTAATCTCTCAAAAGATATCATTATTGCTGGCTCTTATTCGGGGGCTGCCTACTTAATAGACAGGATATTTGTTTTGAGAAGCAAATCTAACCAGGATTTCACCCCTAAGAAGAACTTTTCAAGTGAGTTTTACGATTTTTGAGAACGATCTCCGATGTCGAGCTTTCTTATCTCAATTATATACCCGTATTAAGATTGTCGCCTAGGCAGCCAGTTTTCAATTACATGTATGTTTGTATAACGCTCAGGCCTCACTCAACCCGACTTTAACAAAACTTCTTCATAATACTTGCTTGAGTTCTTCAAACTTTTTTTTTTACCGTGATGAATCAGAGATTTGTGAGCTTTTAGGCGATGTTTGATAATTCTAGTGTTGAATGAAAGCCGTGTGGTTTGTCGCATAGTCTAAATTCCATCCGTATAATCCATGAAATATGATCTAACTCAATTATTTCTGAACCAATGTAATTAGACGATTTGGGGTAGTCAATTTGAAGTAGAAATTAGAGAGGTAATCGGTACTAGAAAAGGGGGCAGTCGCTTGTGACGTCACACCATGCAGCCCAAACGCTCTTCTTTTGAGAGACAAGTATACAAGCGGTTGAACTTTGTCAAAGATGAGATGCGATTGTTTAGCGGGGCCGAAATAACGCGACATCTGCTTTCTCCCAGGTTCAACCAGGAGAATCAATGAAGTTAGCGGTGTTATTGCTGTGTGGAACTTTGGTGATCAATTGGAATTGTGGTTCAGGTGAGTGAAAATGTACGGTGTTCTCGACACGGCTGTAGCCTCTAGGGTTTGATTTGGTCATGTTGTCTGTTGACTGTGTTTACTTATAACATGAAAGATGGTTTTAAGTGACATAACATGTTCGAAGATCGAAATAGCTAAAATTTCGCCGTTCTGCTCCTTCAAACATTTCTAGGTGAATTTCGGTTTTCCTGGAAGCATTTATAGACAATCTTAAATCCACTTTAAACACAAGATATTTGTCTGTTCGTTTTTGTTCTTGTTTGCTACTGTGCTCCGGAATTATATCAATTTGGTGGATTAAATCAACCCAAGGCTAAGGTAATTGCAATGATGTTAAAGCTGACTGCTTCCAGAACCCTTGATCGTTAGGTAAAGCTGTATTTTGTATTGTAAATACGTTTTGTCTTTGTGCTTGCATGTGTTCTTCATGTGTCTGCCATTAGAAACTGAATACGTCCGTGTTTATACTGATTATTTTCAATCCACTGACAGCTCTAGCGAGGCAGTATGGAAGAAGAGATTCGCGATCCGGAAAGCGGGGAAGAAATTCCAGGTGAGTGCATTCAATGGTCTAGTCGGTTCGCTGACGCATTGATCCCCAGAATTTCTTTTATTACCAACTGAAGAATGTTTGGTTACGTACAGCGGAGGGATGTTGGTAATTCTAAACCCGACAGCATGGCCTTCGAATTGACGATATCTCGTGGAGAGGCAATCATTATTTTCTGGCGATCAGACCAAACTGCGAGTGCATTTGAATTAAAGCTGGTTAAAGTGAATTGTTTGTTTCAACTTTAACGCAATCTGCCTCGCATCTGCATGGCGTGATTTCGCCTCTCAAGCGCCGCAACGAATTTGTGCAGAACATGGCTGGCTATCTTTCATGATTCACGTTTGTCGGATGGTTTGACACAGAAGTTCTTTGTTCGAGAAATCGTCGCTCTACAAAGCATTTTTCTCGTTCATTGTTTCGATAACGGGGTTTCTTTCAAACCTAACCGCGTTCATTTTCATTCAAACACCATGCAAATGAGGCCAAGATTTCCCTGGCTGTCTCGACTTTTTGGAAAAGGGCTTGTAGTTGACGAGAGATGTCAAGTCATATTGTTTGCTGTTTATCTGTTTCGATACGGCTAAATTTAGAAGACCACCACCAGTTTCTTTTGTGGAAGCGAAATATCGCATCTTTGATCTCTTTTACGCTCATTACAAACCTTGCAATTAAGTCAAGTTTAGATTTAAATCCAACACAATAGTTAATTGTTGCTGTTTAGTTGGTTGCCCTTTGAAATTTTTTGTCACATACGGCGGGCGACAAAAGCGAATAAAACTCATCAACCATCTAGATTTGGTTGACTAGAGCGAAAATGTGATCAATATGTACATTTTTTTAAACCTTACAACAGAAGTCCTCTCGAAATGCGTTTAGTAATACGTCGGTAAAGTTTAACTTGGGTAAGGTTGGGAAAGCTTTGTTTTTTAACGCCGAGGCCCTTCTTTGCATGGGGAAGATCTCTCAAGTGTCATGAAGAAGGTCGAGTAATCTTCATTTGGTGTCGGCGTGCGCAAAATAAACCGAGCATGAAAAGTTAGATTCATTTCAAGCTTTAACTTAATCGAAGATGGACTTTTCTGTACTGGAAGCACTTTCGTATTTAAGGAGGCAATTCACCCGGTTTACAAATTATGTTCAGCATGACAATTTGGTTGTAAAACAACACTTAGGATCAAAAGCGAAAACATAATTAGGAGTTTTTCTCGGAATGTAAAACGGTTAATTTACAAAACTTTGTCGCTGATTTCAGTCAATTCATTGAGATCTTTTTTAGGTAAAATCGTGGTTTTGGAAAGAAAAGGAATGTACCACTGTGTGAAAAAGTGCTGTGACAGACGACGTAAATATATCTTAAATGATGTTTTAGGAGTGTTAGCATAACAATAGTTTGTTTGTGTCTTCGTCCAGTGGAACTTTGAAATATATTTAATTGGCGGCTCACTTTCTTTCATGCAGCATTTTAGAATAAGGTTGGCTGTGTCGGATCTTGGGAATTCCTTAACATGAAGTTCTACGATTGAGCAAAATGTTGCTCCATTAATTAATCAATAAAAAAATATGAAACTAATGACAAGAACGTTCTATTTAACTCGGACAACGAAATTCTGAAAGGCGAATATGTGAGTGCGTTCTTGTAACTCAGATTCTGTACAATAAATTAAAAAATTTGTTCCGATTTTCCGGTTATATGATATGTTGCATTATAAATTGAACTGCACAAAACAGAGATATTCGTCAGTAGAGATAAACTTTGTCATTTTTTTCAATCTCGAAAGATACAGCAACAAGGTTTACTTAAATACTTTACGAAACCACTTCAATTATTTTGCTCATAGTGTTAATGGTATGCTATAAATTGAATTCTTTGACGGATTAGAGATTCTTATTAACGTTTTTAAACATTAAAAAAGCGTGTAGATAGTGAGAGACGGTTAAAACTTCCTTTTTTTCGAATTTTTGTTTTGTTTTTCGTCCATTTAATTTAATTTTTGTTTGGAAGTGGACACTTTTCTTGCCAAGGTGTTGTTGTGGCATAGTGTCCTGCAGCAATGTCTGCTACATCGCAAACTCTGTTTGTGAACTGTACAACTTTGCTCTCAAGGTTAATTGACTTAGTAATTGCTATCTTGTGTACAGATCTTAAGATCGCTTTTAGCGGCGTTTATTCATGTTTCCAGCAATTAGCGTCGAAGCTTAGGGATTGAAGAAAACAGAATTGTGCAAGTTCATTTTAATTTTTTTCGGTCCGCTGGATTGTGCGACCCATTTCAAATCGAATTAAGTATCTTTTTCATGCCAGAACAGACACCATTCCATAAAACTTTATTTTTTGTGCAGGTTTTATCTTCCTCCTGTTGCACCGAGTGCGCTGAGGAGCTTTTTTTTTTCAGTCAGGAAAAAATCAATTTCGGATTTTCAGACTGGAGAAACTCAAGAAAACCCTGCGGAATATGAAAAATCTGAATAACAAAAGGCAATCTCAACAGAGGCTTTCCCTCTGAACTTGAAGGATCACGCGCATTGTGTCTGAATTCCTAGTATTATTTCTATTTTAATTAAGAGTTTTCATCAAAGTGGAAAATGGTACAAGAGCTTTCTTTTCTTGTAATACCGCCTGTTAAGCTTTTATTATCACTTTGTAATGATAAGAAAGCTTAATTCAAATGTACTTGAGCAGTACGTTCTGTTGTCCTTTCGTTAGGATCATGAACCGTGGTTCAAATTAAACATTTTAGCCATTCAAATAAAAAGAAATATATAATATTCATGTAGTTTTGTGATCTCGATAAACTTTTTCAAAACATTAATCAGTTTTAACTAAAAGGTGGGAATATTTTTATTCACGGTTGATTTGCACTTAAAGAAGACGGGTCAAGGAGTCAGGATGGATCTTATCTTTCACTAGAGTTCCTTGTACGGGTAGGATTTGATAATTCATTATAATTAAGCTGACCGCAAAGTCTGTACCGACTAAGTACTCACCCTGGGGCCTCAAATATGGGTATCCTGTCGGATCCCACAAGCACTTGATAAGAAGACCGCCTCCCAATAAAATAGGAAAGTTTTAGTAGAAAGATCAATAGTTTGATTATCGTTCAAATACTGTTGTTTGTTTGTAACTGTACCGACAAACTGAATTCGGAAAGGAAAGGGCCTCTCACGGGCAATAGTATGGTTTCTTAGATTCCAGCTGATAACTTGTTATTCTCCAAATGTGGACTGGACTTCATTTACAGCTAGACAAACTGTCGCAACGTCAATTTCGTTGTCGCAAATTGAGATGAAAATAAATTTAGGACGGCGCACGAAGATGTTTGGGTACTTTTTTTTTCTGAGGAGTTAAAATTATTTTTCCCAACGATAGGAATCACTATCCCTGGTCAGATTTTAGCAATTATGACATGGAAAGTTCTTTTACTTTGCTAAAACGCGTGTCAGAGTTGTGAAAATGTACTATTTCCTCTCCGAGAGAGAATTGATTCAGAAAGTAGTATTTCGTCAAACATGTACAAAGAAAACCGTACATGTAGTATCGTGGATGGAAGCTGGTGAAGTAACTTCTCTCTTAAAGCCATTAAATTAACAATTTTAGGCTAAAATTTCGTAGAAAAGGAATGACAAACCACCAGGTTCGTGTTTGGAGTTATTTGAAGTGGAATTTAAACAGTAACGTTTCAATCCTCGATTCTTCTATCGATGATTTGAAAAAGAAAAAGAGAACGACAGAGAAGAAAAATCATAGTATCGTTCTAATCTTTGACTGTTATTTGTCCATTCTTTTGATATTTTTCGGCACTTTTCACTATCAAGAGAATTTCTTCAAGAAAAATTCGAGCTATTCTTTGCTTAAAGAAAAAATCCTGGCAATTTGTCTGTTTTTGAATCATGCAAATAAGTTAACTTGATTAAAATACGAGCATATCTCAAAGCTTTTCAGGTCATGGATTTTCATTGATGACCTTCAAATGTCAGCTATGAGAAATTGAATTTCAGGTTATGCCATTAAGGTACTGATTAACTCGGTGTTTCTGCAGCAGTGCTCTTTGCGATAAGAATATTTTTGCTGGAATTGAATTAAGGGCCGGTTTTGACATCGTTGATGCCATTGGTATGCGCAAGGAGCAAGGAGCAAGGCGCAAGGCGAGCTACAGGTAAACCTTATCCCTTAACCTATTAACTCCCGTACGTGAACGAGAGAGACAGAATTTCTCTTTACAATATCAAAACAACTACAAGCAGACAAGTCATGAAAACAAAGAAAAATATCAAGAAGGGGATTATTAGTTGACCCAATACCTAATTCTCCAAACTAACATCTCAACAGTTGTATGGTAGAAAGTAAGGAGAATTGCTAAGTAGATCTTAAGAGTGAAATGGATAAAACCCTTAGGGGAGCATCGAATTTCTACTTGCAGCAAATACTGTTGAATCATTTATCCGGATCACGGAGAATAAAGGAAATCTTCGCCAACCTAAGAAGCTTTGATTGTTAGACGCATTCTTCTTCAGTAACAAAAGACCTAGTTCACCAGCGTGTTTTTTTGGGGTTCAAAAGGAAGGGCGCGTACAATTACCGCGAATCGGAACTGACTGCTGTGAAAATCCTCGTGGCGAAGTTGGATTTTCCTTTTTAACTCGCTCGTTTTAATTCGTCAACATGTTTCTTTATTGAGATAAGCTGTACATATTTGATTGAAGGAATTGTTCTAAAAAGTCCTTTCAATTCTCTTAGTAAACTATGCGAGACGAACGCACGCCTTTGTCGTGAAATTATTTGATTAGAGTCAACATTTTCGAAGGAAATAACAAACAAAATGCAGACTCAACAAATGTCTGACAGACTTAAAATCGGGAAATTGAGATTGTAGAAAAACAAACTGTTTGCTTTTTGTTTATAAAGTTCTTTTTCATAACCCCCCTTGTTTTTTGTTTTGTTCATTATTCAAATCAATCGCCAAACTTCCTTACCTTCTTCTCAAATCACCAAAAACAAGAATTGAATTTCTTAAACAGTGTTGCGTTTTCTACGGTAACTGAATCTAAGAAAGGTTTTGAGGATTTGCTCTTTGTTTTTTGTTTGTTTCGTTTTTGAGTTTGTAACTCAAGCCAACAACCACAGAAAAAAACTTTATATTCATCATATTTAGTTTGGCAGAATTTTACCTAATGGCTTGCAAAGGCATTATTTTCTAAATCTTGAAATCATTTTTAAACACACTCTTCCGTGTCGTAGGAATAACCAGTTTGTTTGTTTTTCTTTTCATTTGAAATTGCGTTGACTAGCGATGACCATAAAACGATTAACGTTTGATTACCTGCTCTGGAACAATCTCAAAACAACTCTCTATCTTTATCGAAACAAAATCTAACATGTGTGTAATTACCTTATGTAATGCGAAAGCCTTGTCTCCAACGTAAAGCGGATTTTTTAACTCAAGTCTGTTTTAAGTTAAAGTTAATCTGTCATATTGTCAGGGTAAGCATCCGTTAGGACTTTCGTGTGCCAAACAGCCGGGCCACTTTGTTGGAATCTCATGAAGCATGGCATTGTGTTTGAAGATTACTGAATATCACGTTTCTTTCCGTTACACACCACACGAAGGGTCGTTATCTCGCTCTGACCATACTTAAACATTTAGTATACAGCAATTCCTGTGGGAGAGATAAGGACACTTCTCAGCTTTCATTTCTAGTGTTTACGAATGTCAGGCAGACCACAGTGGTAGAATTGAAGAAAACACTTCTCTTTGCATTTAGAGAGTTTCGGGACTGTGATTGAAGGCGGAATAGCCATGTCATACGCTATGTTTCTTCTACTAACAAAATAGTTCGCAGTTTTGACTTTGGTGCAAGACAAATCTGCAAAATCAAAGGTTTTTTTGTCGCGCCGCAAAGCTTTATCTTACTAATTGAATTATCTTTTTTGACGGAATGCAGTCCTTTAATTTGGTTTTTCTATCGCTTTTCATACTACAGATATTTCGGCTCCCTCCGCTGTTTCTAGAATCGAAAAGATATTTGTCTGATTTATTCTTGATAGTTTGTTCATTTCTCAAATCTTGAAGCCACAAAAAAAAATCAAGTCAACAACAACAGCTAGCTGTAGTAAGACTTAATCACGTTCTCAAGATAAGTTAAAGAATTGAATAAAATGAATTTTTTCCTCAGTATCCAAATGAGTGGCTAGAGTTTGCAATGTCTGTTTTGGAAGTTTGTTTTAAAAGAAGAACCGAGAACTGCGATGCCAAATGTATTAAAACATAGTAGTGTGCGACGTAGATATCTACAACTTCAAATTCCAAGAATCTGCTCTTTCATCAAACAACATTCCCCGATTGATGTCTTTCTGCTGATCACCTCGTCTTGATGTTGTAACGAAACTGTCTTTTTGGTCACATCTGATCGCAATCTTGGATTATTAATTTGCTGTTTCTCGCCCCCCAGACCTCCCGTGTGTGAACTGTACTCCGGTGGCGACTTGTGTGCGCCGTATCTCAAAGGTCAGCAGATTTACGTGTCAAAGAAGCGTCAATCTCAACAACAGAACACTATAGAAACCAGCTACCAAATGCTGTTTCAATATGTGTCTGAAAGATGTCGGGATTATGTTCTTCCGGCTTTGTGTAATTATGGCCTTCCACCTTGCGATCTGACCCAGTCTGCAGCCAAACCCAGAAAGTTTTGTCGAGACGATTGCCTCATTTTAAAGAATGACATTTGCAAGATAGATTTCCAGAACGCCTTAAGGTTTCCCCTAGTTTCCAGGCTCCTGCCGGATTGTGACAGTATGCCAGCTAAGGGACAGCCTGGATACAAGAGTTGTATAAGGGTGGTATCTCAGGGTAAGTAACAGGGCCACCATACCCTTCCTACACTTCTACACCAGAGATGTCGTTTGGATCATTACACTCTAGGTTCGTCTGTGTCCTTAACCGGTATGAAAATGCTATCTAAAATCCTCTACGCTGGTTGTTGCCGTCTAGAGTTTACTTTCCAAGTAAGATTACTTCCTTACTGTGTAAGGTTTTTTTTTTTTTTTTTTCTCGCAGAAATTTACGTTACAAAGACCATGCACAGCTCGATAAAGCAGTAGTCACTCACTGAATGGTCACGATCTCTGTTTTAATCAACACACTGAGAAGTTAGAACCGACCTGTAGAGAATGATAATAATAATGATAAGCTATACGTTTTAGAATTGCTTCATGTTAGTTTTCACATGTAAGGCTTACCTGATCTGATTCGTGAGAGCGACCTTGTTTTATTATTTCTCTTTTCTAACCTCAAAGAAGGGTTCCCAGTCCTTCTCCCTTTCCCCCCCTTTGGCCACGCTCTTTCATTGGAACAGTTACACATAAGAGTTTCATAAATTCCTTGTTAATCGATCTTTTTCTAAGTACGAAACAAAAGAATTTACTCAAACGATTTTCATTTCGGTCAGATTTAACAACGACATCGCTCACTGTTTTTCAGTTCCTAAGTTCAAAGTGCGCCTGGATCATAACATCACTATGTTCCAAAACAAGCCTGTCATCTTTAAATGCCGTTTGAACAGTAAGAAGGTACAGGTTAACATCACGTGGTTCAAAGACGGACAGCCTGTCAAGAAGGTGTTTCCATCGTACAAGGTAACCAGTTACCGCTGGGGATCAAAGCTTAGGATTCGGCGAGCCAAAATAAAGGATGCTGGGATATTTCAATGTCGGGCGAAAGGCCCCGGAGGAACAGCCACTGCGCAGGCGTGGTTGAAAATAAACGGACATCTCAACACTCCTCCTATGCCAGGTAAAGTATCTTTGTTTTATATTCGCAGTTGTTCATATAAGAGATCAATGTTGTTCTTGTGTGGGTTACCAGAAAATGGTGGGCTATTCGGTTTATTATAAATCTTCAAAGTCGCGCGCGAGTAGTTTAAATTGTCTCTTTCAAAACTAATTCTAAACCTTCGATCGTTGACTTGTTAGTTTTACGCAACAGAGATTTAGGGAGCAAGACAAACACTTCTGGAGGTTTTAGTTATTTCTTCCCACCGCTCTGAAGGGATTCGAATCAACAGGTGTTAACTCGATTTAGTATAAGCGCAATTTTTAGTTCAATAGGATCGGAGGGAAATGTCGTTTTTAAAGGAAACGCTCGAAATCGCTATTTTTTTTTGAGAAACAATAGTGTTTCTCTTGTCATTGTAGACCATCTTAGGAACTAAAAATGTAGAATTAGTGAACTTATTATAAGATATATGGCACAAGTTTTCAATTTGTTTTCTCTCCTTTCTATTTCGTTAGTTACCAAGAAGAATCGTCCGACTACCCAACAAGAAGGTAGTGACTTTTGAACGTGGGTTTATATAGAGTGGTGTCAGAATCGACATAGACATAATGTTTATAGAGTGAAACGTTTTTGTACGCCTTTATTTCAAGCCTTGTATGTTCTCTTGTAATGTAACGAATGATCCAAATTTTTAAAAGAAATGAGAAATAAATTGATCGTAAATTAAATTGGAATTTGAGAGAGCACTACCACATATAAATAGCGAGCACTGGCCTTGTTTAAACAAGTATTAAAACACTGCAGGAAAGAACCCAGAGCACTGTATTTTTCGATTTTGACATGTCCTTGTTGACTTTTTGTGATTCTTATATCAGGAAATCACAACATCGTTCAAAGAGTTAACATATTTTTGCTTTTTGTTTTCTTATTTTTGGCAACAGGAGGTAATCTTCCAGACGCAACAACACCTAAGTAAGTGACAGGTCAACAACTAGCTAAAAAACAACAACAACAACAACAAAAAAGACTTGAAGGATATTGGAATTCAGACTAGAGGAGAAAATTACAAAACTTATGCGAAAAATCGAGCATAAAATTTCCATTTTTTCACAAATAACTGTTGATCCATGTTTAAAAATGTTGAACGATAAAAACATTTCTACATGAGGTTTTGGTCATATTGGAAAACTTTGATTTGCTACTGTATTTCTTTCGTGTTATCCAATTAGAACTTGGAACCTCTTTCAACTTTATAGTCACATGGTCGTCCTTATGATACATTATGTTGCTTAGCAACTTCTAAGAAGTAAACCGCAAGCTCATTTATTTCGGGGAAGATTGTTTGCCATGAAAATTTCGTGAATGTTGCTTGTTGTGTTTTAGGTCACTTCCTCCATTCCCGGGCATGTGTGAGAAATACCGCGGTAAAGCCTGTGCACAGTATATTGGTAATCAAAGCATCTGGGTTGAATATCGATCAGTTTATCAGCTAAATATTGAAAGAGAGTTGTCAAGGGCTCTGGGAACGATACAGGCACTTCATCAGATGACTGATAGGTATGCAGAACAAATTTACTATAAGAAAAGTGAAAAAACTCGTCCTTAGTCAAAGCCTTGTTTGATATTTTATTCGGAAATGATTTTTCGTTCACACACAGACACACACGCACACACAAACACACGCACACATACACGCACAAACACACTCGCACGCACACACGCGCGCGCGCGCACACACACACACCCCTCCTCTCTCCCCCAAAGACATCTAAAAGGTTAAAAGATGAACATATTCCTGTTGTTTTAACAGGTGCAGTAAATATGGTACTCCTGCGTTGTGTTTTCACGTTTTCCCAACGTGTGATACCTCAACTCAGAACTTCAAGCATCGGCTGTGTCGCGAGGACTGCTTTGCCTTGTCTGAAGACATTTGTTTGATGGAACTTCAGTTCGCGATGAGTGTCCCTCACTTTAGAGTTCTGCTTCCAAACTGTTCCGCTCTTCCAACACGCAATGATAAAGATTATTCCTACTGCACTTCGCTTAATATTCCAGGTCAGTGCAGTGCGTTTCTCTGCCGTTTATCGTTTCGAGACTACTCGGTTGTACTAACATTTTTAGATTCCTCTCGTTTAATACTTAACGGTAAACAAAAAACATTATTGGCAAGTACCCTGCCATAAACTTGAACATGCGAGCATGCACAGATCATCATATGAAAAGCGTCAAATTGTGTTTATTCCCACCCATTGGAATAGTCCTTTTAACAGTTGTGGGCTTGGTGGCCAAGCCTTTGAACAGGAGTGAGGCTAAGGGTGACCCTGTTGTGATAGAGACCTGTGTCCAGTTAGCATGAGAACAAAGAAATTTGCATTTGAAAAGCAGCAACATCTCTATCATAACAAGGTCACCCATAGCCTCACTCCTGTTCAAAGGCTTGGCCACCAAGCCCACAACTGTTAAAAGGACTATTGTTGAGAGGAAACTGAGTTAAGGACAATAATGGTTTACTTCGTCTCGAGACGCTTTACAAGTAGAAATGTAAACATAAAAGAAAAGTGTTAGCTATGCTACGTTCTTGGCGGCAAGTTGTGTTTTTTTTCACCTATTGGAAGTGTTAAGAGGACAATGAGTTGAGGACAATATTGGTTTACTTCGTATCGAGGTGCTTTACACTGAGTTGGAATTGTAAACATAAATGCAAAAGTAGTTACCCCACATTTCGTTCAACGTCTGTCTTCAATTATTCCTTTATAATTTTGACGCATTGCTTCCTTTTTGTTTGGTTTAGGTTTGTCTCAGACCTCTCCAACCATTCCTCCTCCTTATATTCAAGGTTGGTAACACGTTGCAGTGACACCGCTGGGCACTGCTCAGTTTGTGCGTTTTGATTCCCTAAGCGTGATTCAATCTCTGTTTTACTACAACACATCTCTCTCCGTCACAAAATATTTCTGTAGAAGCGACTGCGTGAATAAAACATGTGTTCTTTTATAAGAAAGTTTACAATTGATACTGATTCTCGTTGGTACATTGGTACATAATTCATCTGCTTTCTTTTTGGATCATATTTTAAAGGAAGTGATTGTTGATGTTTCAGGTGACTCTTGCTATAATGGTACTGGTGAAACATACTCGGGTACAAGGAACGTCACGAAGTCTGGGCGCCCCTGCCGCGTGTGGCGTTCTATGGACCCCCCAGGTCACAACTTCTGCCGCAACCCTGAAGGACGTAAAGCACAACCATGGTGTCATGTTGGACCGAAATACGAAGTGGAATATTGTGACATTAAACAGTGCTCTTCGTTGAGTAAGTCATTACCTCCTTTAGGGCCTTCACTTGACAGTCTCTGGACAAGTTTTGAGTTGTAGCAGGCGGTACGATAGTCAGAATGAAAATGATTAGGATGTCAGTATCTGAGAAACTCCGCGCCTACCCCTCCCCTATTCTAACATTAACCCTTACTTGCTATCAGTTCTAGGGTTAGGGGAGGGGTAAGTGCGCAGTTGCTCGGATACTGACCTTGATCCATAATAATGAAGATATTATTTTTATGAATTTTTTACGCGTTGCTGAGTATGATCGTGTTCTATTCAGATGCTGCAGTGAAAACAGTCCCTAAACAACCCCATAAAGGTGCTGGTTCGGACGCTCGTACCAATTACGTCATTTCCGCCATAATGGCCGTTTTGATCGTGGCATTCCTGTCAATCTTTGTGTATCTTAAAGTACAGCAGCGTAAGAGTGCTCTTGCAGAGAGTGACCACGCCTCCTCTGGGTCCATCTCTAAGAGTACCCAGAGTACAATGCAGCAACAGAGTACCCAGAGTACAATGCAGCAACAGAGTTTTGATCTGAAGCAAAGCATCAGTGAGATCAAGTCATGCGTCTTCCATCAGGTTAGTCAACAATTAACGCATTTTGAACGTTTTTCGCGGTTCTGAACATGTTTTTCGTTTACTTTGCGTTCATCGCCGTTGACCTGATCAACAATTCTCTCTCCCCGATTTTTCTCATTTTCCTTATCAATCAGTCAAGAGAATTTTGTGTTACATCAAGATTACACCCTCCAGTTAATACATTCATCTATTTTCCTCACCTGTTTGTCCGAGAGTGTTTTTTAAACTTTAAGAAGTTTCATGTTGACTACTTTTGGAGGCTGAAGGGTTGAAACTTGTGCATACCCCCCAAAAAATACCTTTCATGTATAGAATGACAGCAACTTCCTTTCGCTGAATGTTTTCTTAGTGTTTGAAATTGGCGTTAAAACTGAGGTGAACCATATTTTGATTTTATATTTTAGCAAGATCAAATGTTACAGAGTGGCAAAGTGAATTTTCTTGAGGGTCTGGGGGAGGGCGTTTTTGCCAAGGTGTGCAGAGGAGTGCTTTTAAAAGATGACTCGGACGATACCGGTGTGGAAATCGCCATCAAACGTCTCAAAGCCGACGTACCTGAAGCTGCTGTAGACAACTTTAAGAAGGACACGAACACCCTGGCCAATCTACAGGACATTAACATTCTTTGTATGTTCGGATTGTCTAAAGGCGAAGATCCGCACTTCATGATGTTCGAGTATTTTGGTGACATGGATCTATATCGATTCTTAGTGGACAACGCATCCAAGTTATCAGGGTTGATACCATCTGATATCTCTGAATACGATCTGTTATTGGACTTTTCGTTGCAAATTGCTTCTGGTATGGACTTCCTTGTTGAGAATCATTTCGTTCACCGAGATCTTGCTGCCAGAAACTGTTACGTCACTGCAGACAACATAATAAAAATATCAAACCTTGGAATCGGAAGCCACAAATACCCCTCGGATTACTCCTGGGTGCACAGTAGCGCTTTACTTCCGGTACGGTGGATGGCACCGGAAGCGCTCAATACGTTGAAGTTTAATGATATGACGGACGTTTGGTCGTATGGGGTTTTACTGTGGGAAATGTATACCTTTGGATGCCAGCCGTACACCGGGTTCACTAATCAGGAAGCTATTGAGCGAATACGGAATCTGCAATTACTGTCTTGCCCGGACCATTGCCCTGCCCGCATGTTCGGTCTGATGCGAGAGTGTTGGGACGAAAACCCGTCGGATAGATCCCCCTTTTCCGAGATTTGTTCCCGTCTTCGAGAATGGGCTGGTGATTCGATCGCAGAAAGCCGTTAGTCACAAAACGCGCTCAATCCTCCGTAATTATAGCGAAGACAAGACACTTATCAACTAGCTACCTGCCGTCCAACAAATCGGTGGTAGAATGTTGGCATTCAGATCCCGGAGCACTGGATCAAAAAGAGGGTGAAAGAATCTTATGAATCCCTTTTTTCCGCCGCAAGTAAGTCGAAACATAGACCGCATAAAACGCAAATGTACCAAACAGTTACTTTAACTGATGAAAGTAGAGCAGTTTGCTCTCCAACGTAATTTTATATCCTTCGGTGAGGAGAGAATTATTGACTTGAAACGTTCGGTTTACATGGTATTAATTTAGAATCAAGGACATTATTGTACTGTAGGTTCTCTTGACTAAGTCTTATTTTGTAGATACCGTTATTTCAGTTATCACGCACTTCTCACTTTCCTGAATAGATTGCGTGACGACCCAACTAATGCTTCGCGAAGAAGACATCCCAAGTTTGTGAATAACTTCATCTCAGGGGAAAAAGCCATTTTTTGCGCTTATTTTCCAAGTTATATTATTTATGCTATTATAAACTCATGTCCTCCCCAGACTGAGGAAATTTTATTTTAACTTAAGACTAAGAACCAAAATAGACAAAGGTTACCTTATTTGGAAATGTGTTGAGCTGGAGACCTTGTACATAAATAAAAGACTTATAACCGTTACAAATTTAGATATGTGGTTTGTTCGTTCTGATGTTTTATAAGTCAAATGAGTTCCATGAATCTCTAGACATCTTTTTTCACAAAAATAGGGTTCACCGCAACGATGAATGAATTTCAAAATTCGCTGTTGTTGTCGTTGTTTTTCCTCGGTTTGTTTGGAATCAGATTTGATCTGTTACTCAGTACGGACAGCAAAATACACAATTCTTATGCTGTACGTTAAGACAACTGAAAAACGACAATCAGGTGCAAGGTGGTACGTAAATGCGTGTTTTTATTAATATCGACTTAGTGGATATTATTATAGTTCGATTCATGACTCATTTGGCCTATAAATTAATTGATTTTGTAGCTTGATGAGTTGTTACCTCCTTGATTATGAATTATGTTAAAATTTTTTAGACCAACGAAACAGGATAAATGTATAGCGAAACCATGATTTACAAACATGGATGCAAGATCACTTAAGTATTTTAATAAGTTACCAACATTTTTGAAGTATTAATAGTACTGTATCATATTTTTGTTGTATTTAATTCCAAGAAAAGTTTACCTGTTCAGAATTTTCAGTAACTAATGCTCGTTATCCGTTTCTTGTTGATCGTTCAGCATGTGGTAATGAAAAATAGAAGTGTATTTCTAATAACAAAATTAATTTAGCCCTTAAATATGCTAGTTCTTCCCATACGACAATTGGTGTGAACCTTCGTGATCACAACAGGTGTGATGGCTAGGTGGGCACTGTGATCGTTTCTCATGTGACTTGGACGAGTGGTTCTTTGGCTGGTCCAATGAGTCACGTTGGTCCAAAGAGTCGCGCCAGAACAAGAGAAACCAGCAGTGTAAAAATTTTGACGAAGAATGAAATAACTGTCGATGATCTTGCTAACTCTGTAACTAACCCCTTACGCCCTAACAATAGTATTCATATTCTCTATAAATCAGTATCCACGAGACTATACATTTCTTTTCGTACTGACATGGAGAATTTGTTTCAAAGCCTCTCAGGTTGGGGATCATTTCCAATATTCTCGTAATCATAATGAATGATTCAGCAATATTATTGTAAGGAGAAATTAGAATTTGGTCACTCTTAGGGTTTATAGGGTTAATAAAACCTCAGTAACTTTGTATAGCAATGTACATGTCAGGTAGGATGTAAATCTGTTTTCATACATATTATAAATAAAGCTATTAAAACACGGCCAGTTTGTTCAAAACTTAGGATGAGAAAATTGGGACGCAAGAGTCAAATCTGCGCGTGCTCATGCAAAATTGTTGTGGAAAAGTAGAGGGGTGAAATTCTCAAAGGAATCGACTCGATGCAATTGCAATAAACAATTCAAGTTTCCATTAAACCCTCCTCGTGGTTCCGTAAATCACCCTTTTAACCTGACACTATACACACCCTGCATACATGCACTGGATTACCGTACCAGCTCCCCTCCCTTGGATTCGAAGTTGACATGCACTGGATTACCGTACCAGCCCCCCTCCCTTGGATTCGAAGTTGACATGCACTGGATTACCGTACCAGCCCCCCTCCCTTGGATTCGAAGTTGACATGTATTGGATTACCGTACCAGCCCCCCTCCCTTAGATTCGAAGCTGACATGCACTGGATTACCGTACCAGCCCCCCTCCCTTGGATTCGAAGCTGACATGCACTGGCACGCAGACTAGTTTGAAGCTCTTTTGAGTCGTTCGGAACTGTTTCCGGAGGTAGTTCTACAGGCCCAGCAGTAATGAACCTAACAGTTCAATACCTTAACAACATCTCAGTACAGTGTGATGTACGGTACCGTGAAAACTAGGAATGTTTCACTAGAGTTCCCAATTATAATAATTTATTACATTTGATATAACGCTTTAACTATTAAAATATACTAAAGGGCTCTACAATATTACTGAAAAGCGTTCTTAAGAAGAAAGATAAGTCTTCAACTGTACTTTAAAAAAGTCAAAGTTCATATAGTATCTAAGGCTAGATGGCATTAATAATACTAGTAATAAGAATATAAAATTACAAATTAAAAGCTTTCTTAAAAAGATAAGTCTTCAACTGTACTGTAAAAGAGTCAATGTTCCCACAGTTTCTAAGACTAGATGGCAAGGCATTCCATACTGTTGGTCCAGCATGGAAAAAGGCTCGATCGCCAAATGTTTTCCTCAGGGATTAGCAGCAATGATTCAGAATCAGACCGCAGGCTGTATCTAGTTCTATGCTTTACAACAAGTAGTTCAGATAAATATTTTGGTGCCAGGCCATTCAACGTTTTAAAAACTAAAAGCGCAATCTTAAATTCTACTCTAAATTTCACCGGCAACCAGTGAAGTTCCCTAAGTACCGGAGTAATATCAGCAGACTTAGGAATTAAGCATGTAACCCGAGCCGCCGCATTAAGAACTTTTTGAAGTCGATCATTTTGATATCGCGGAAGCATGTACAAATGAGCATCGCAATAATCTAA
The DNA here is from genome assembly GCF_964205215.1 of Stylophora pistillata. Taxonomy (NCBI): domain Eukaryota; kingdom Metazoa; phylum Cnidaria; class Anthozoa; order Scleractinia; family Pocilloporidae; genus Stylophora; species Stylophora pistillata. The sequence goes on from NC_142529.1 coordinate 744,513, forward strand.
ATGTGATGTAACAAACGCATGATTCTGCAGACAAATATTTCCTAATTTGCCTAATATTATAAAGCCCCCAAAATGCCTTGCTACACACCTTTCCTATATGAGTATTCATAGACATATGGTTATCAAACCATGCGCTAAGGTTTCTAACATGTTTAAGGGGTTGAATGTCACAGTCACCCACTTTTAATTGAAGGAATGGTAACCTTAGATAACTGCTGCGACGAACCGATGACTACAAATTCTGTCTTTGAGTCATTAAACATCGACCTGTGTGAGACTAACCAAGCCCTAACATCAGCTATGCAGTTCTCAATAGCCTTAGTCGCTTGATCTTGAGCAGCAAACGAATCTGGACGAAACGACACATACAACTGAGTATCATCAGCATACCCATGAACTTATGGAAGGTGCCTCTTGACAACCTCAAACAGCCTTGATGCATAGAATAGAAATTAAAAAAAAAAAAAGGAGAGGTCTTAAACAGCTCCCCTGAGGAACAACACAATTTAAATTGAAGGTCTTGGAAGACTGCTGTTTAACAATTACACTTGTATTGCGAATTCTACATTCTGATTTGTAGAGAAAGTGGTTATCTTGCAGCTTATATATATATATAAAAAACTGAAGAAAACAGTTTGCCAAGAGGCGTTTCTCTGAGAAGGAAGCTCTGCCAATCTTTCTGTAGGTTTTGTGGACCCAGCTATGCCAGTCTTTGTAGCTGAGGTTTTGTCGAACACCAATTTTTCAGCCGATACAACGGCCCCAAACCTGAACTCTACGATCGCTACATTGACGACTGTATCGGTGCTACCTCCTTTACCAGAAAAGAGCTAACTCAATTCATAACCGCAGTTAATTCCTTTCACCCGGCTCTAAATGATACCTGGGAAATTTCCGACAATTATTTATCCTTTTTAGACATCAAAGTTTCAGTTGAAGGCAACGGTTTATGCACTAGTTTGTATTACAAACCTACAGACTCACATAGTTACTTGAGTTTTATAGGAATTGGTTGCCTCTGACTGTTGTTATTTATATTTTTGAAACAGACGTTTCGGCTAATGCTTAAGCCTTCATCAGTGATATGAAAAACGAAGATCGTTATCATACGCTATTTGTTACGAAAAGGACGTAAAGACAGCAGAGCAGAGTGACAATAACTCTCAAAAAAGAAACAATAACTTTGAGTTTAAATTTAAAAGATATGTTTCGACATTCTCATGTCATCTTCAGTTGCAAATGAGCATTTAACGGTTGTACATTTGAATTTATATTAAGGTAAGTTACAACTTACGTGTCAGGGCTTACGTTACATTTAAATGTTAAAAACGCGAAAAATGTAAATAGCGCGCGCTTGACTATATCAAAAAATAAATAAATAAAATAATAATAATAATAATAATAATAATAATAATAAAATAAAAGACCAAGGAACAACATAATTACGCTTTTTAAAGTTAAAAACGTGACGCGAAGCTTGCGCGCGTAACTATGTATTTGATGCTCGCGCGAGGTCTTTATAGGCTTCTGGAAGAAGTATGATGTGATCGTTCGCCGCATTCGGATCCAAAGTAGAGTGCCAGGCTTCAAGGAAAAGTCTCTCGTGGTAATTAGTTTCGAAACCAACGACCCTGACGTTTATGAAATCCATGTTATGGTCGAAAAGGTGGACATGGCTTGCGACTTTGGAGTTTAAGTCAAACCCTGCAACTGCCTTTTTGTGCTCCGCAGTTCTGGTCTTTAATGATCTTTCTGTTTGGCCATAGTACTTAAAATTACACTGTGTGCAATTGATTTTGTACACCATGCCTGACTTCTGGCGGTCAGGTTCGTCTAGCTCCTTGGGGCGTGGAAAAAGGCTGTTGATTGTTTGTTGTGGTTTGTAGGCTACTTTGACCTTTTGTTGTTTCAAAATGCGACTTATTGTCTCGGAAACACCCTGTACATACGGCAGCACTACAAAGCCATTGAAGTTGGTCTGGACGGGTTGTTTAAATAACACTCTCTCACCATATGCTCTCACCGTTCCGTATAAAAGGCATTGGATAATTGTTATCTCGCAGAACGGCCTTTACTCGTTGTATTTCTTCCCGTCTAGTCTGCCTTTATTGGTAGATGGAATGTTGTTTGCTCTTTTTAGTAAGGTGAAAATGCTCACGAATTCGTGTACAAATGTGGCGAGTGGTCTCACCAAACTGGCATTATAGCCAGCACACGAAAATTTATAAACGACACGCGAACGTAGACCGAGCGGTACTGAATCTTTCACACTGAACATGTTGAGTTCAAGTTGAACGTACTGAAGACTAACCTAACATCTAAATCAGTTCTACAATAACTTTTGAGTAGTTGTCTTAACTTAGTCTGAGCGAACCAGCTACGTACGATCGCTTCTGACATTCGATAACAAACGTTGCAAATTCTTATAGAAAGTCAAGATACATACAAAGCCGAAGAGGTCGATAAGCAGAATGCCCGTGCGCAGGTTACAGCCACAACGTAGCTGGTTGTTTCTTGGTAAGTTCTAGGAGCGCAGCTGCAAACGGAATCTAATGGAAACAGGGGGGGATTACAGGGAAACCGCCTTCTCAACTTGCATTTCATTTGCGTAGTTTAGAAAAAAGAGTGGCTCCTTTTCGTAACTATCATTGCGTCGAACGCGGCGACGTAAACTTGCGATCAGGGTCCCCAAGTCTTCTTTAGATCATAAAATTAGCGTGAAGCTAAAGGGCCGGAAATGGACCTTTAATTTTAAAGTTACTAAATTAGGAGCTACATCTAAGGAACCTCGTAGAAGAGTGAACATTAACAAGTTAAAAAAAAAAAGCTCATTCTGCTTTGAGGTTTTTCTTAAAACATGGCAAGCGAGATATCTAGTTCTTCTTTTTCCTCTCCTTGATTCCAATCAACTTTGTAGATGCCATTCGAAATTTTCATTGCAGCCCTTTGATACCTGGAAAAATAGGTGCCAATCGCAGTTTTGCTGTAAAGGCTGATCCTACACGAGTTTCATGTTCTCTGAGCTCGTGGCCTTTGATCAGTGAAGAATTTACAATCTAGACAAAAAACTTTTTTCTAAAACTACTTTCTGAAACTACTCAAACGTACCTTCTTCATCAGTTAATAATACGGCACGTTCCATTTATTCGTCACTGACAAATTTACGGCATGCATGACAAATCATCCTGACCAAAATATCGTGCCCAGATAAATGCCGTAAAGAATAGTTGTCAGGTAGATAAATATTTGATAAAGTCAAGAAAATGGCATTGGTAGAAAATGAAGAACATAGCATCGAGGAAACAAATCTTCTGAGTTATTATGCGCGGGGGGGGAGGGGGGGGAGGGAATTGCAACTTGTTCTGTCAAAGAACAAGAACGGTTCTTAGCTGTCGGCCTGAAAAATGAAAAACTGCCTCGGAAAACAAGTAAAGTGACATTTTTGAATCCATGTTCACAGAACAAAATAATTTGGATATATCAACAAAGTTGAAATGGTAAATTGGCCACCGTAACGATTACAAAAGCTGACGTTTCGAGCGTTAGCCCTTCGTCGGAGCGAATAGAGAACAAAGTCAGAAATAAAACATAAAGGAAAAGACGATTAACAGGAAAATTCTTCAAAACTTACGGCTTCAAACATTCTTCCATGTGTCTACATGAGTAAATTAGTTCACACGAAGCGTTTAAAAAAACTGAGTTGCGATTCAAAATTTTTTCAATATTTAGTTTATGAAAACCAAGAACACTTGTGCCTAAGCGTTATATATTGATTTCAAACAGAAAATTAACGAAAAACCCATTTGATTGCAGGTTGATACTCAATGGTCTGGTGAGGAGTGACTGGGTATTTATTCGTTGGGAATATTAACTTTATATAGATTGACATGCGGTCAGCGAATATCTGCTGGGTCAACCGGCCAATCAATTTAAACATACTGAATTTTTAACCAGGATCCCTCCATATTTATTAAATCTGGTAAATGTTAGGACTTAAACCTAATTAGATTAAAGAGAAACGGAGAACTTTTTTCCTCATTTGTCCCAGCCGGATGTGACCTTAAGGCTCAGTAAATAGGTAACTTCGGAACATCGAAGCTGTTGGTTCCAAAATTTTAGAATAGTGTGTTGCGATATGAAAAAAAACATCACTCGCAGACTCACCGGCGCCTAATGTAAATTGGAAATCAAATGTGAAGGACAAAGGAGTAGGTGACAAGGTTTTAAAACGCCAGACGAATGAGTGATCGGAAACTTAAAAGCGCCCTGAGGCCCGAGGGCACACTTTCTATCGTGTCTCTTGTAATACACAATAATGAGCTTTTTAGTATACGCTTTATGTTTGCAAAAATGTTACGCTAAAGTGCATCTGTAGACAAAGCAAAATGCACTTTACGCCAACTTGGAGACTTTTAAAAGATAAACATAAGCTGATTATCAACGAATCGTATTCGGTTACTCCGCCAAGGGGCGTTTCAACCCCACTTCCACTCGCCGAAAAGGAATATTTTAAAACGCTAATTAAAAAATATTCCGTCAAAGTTTGTTTTTTCCAAGTTTGCCCGTCTTGTTTTTCAATAACACCGTCTGAGCTTAACGTCACTCAAAATCCTAATTTTCGCTTTTAGTTCCTTTACCATCAAAACTACTTATATAACCTTTCAAACAGACCAGTTTTCATCCGGTCTCATTCGTATAAATTTAAAATTTCAGGGGACAAAGCTGTAACATTTGATACTTGTCAGAGAATTTTCCGACAATTTGTGAGTGTTTCGTCGCAAACTTTGACAGCGTTGACAGTTTCAGCTAGTTGCTATGCCAACCTATCCGATGTCTCCCGGCTGAGGCGACCGCCTTTATGCTCGTTGTTGACTCAGGAGATAAAGCTAAGGAAGTTTGGCAAAGCAAGATGGGCTGGCAGTGCTAATGGACTAAATAGCCAAAATATTTCAATGTAAATGAACGGAAATTTTTGGCTTTGTCTCCTTGTTTGACAAAGCAGCCAATGACATGAAAGTGACAGAGTGAATTTGACCTTTGTGTCAGTCAGTAGAATCATGTTTTTAGTGCTAGCGCTAATCCCATAATAATCCATTCTCGCTTGGCCACAGTTCACATGCGCTCCTTTGTTTTAGCAAATTTCGGTGGATCTTTAGGCGGGTTGTAGCGTTGGGAGAGTTGTGCATATAATGGCTATGCCTTGAAGCGAGAACGAGATGCGATTTCCAGCGTCTAAATGTCTGTTTTGGGGATTTTGTCTCTGGATTTTTTCTGGTAAGTCGAAATTGGCCGTGGATGTACTGTACGCGCTAGAATCGTGTTTGTTTGATTTTCTTCCTTCGTCAATTTACAATGCAATTACAGCAGACTGAATATTTCAGCACCTATTCTGAAAGAACTGCATTGCTGGTTTATAAAGTCGCTTTTTGGCATCCAGTTAGTATTTAGATGGAAGGATTTATAGAATAGTACAGTCAAAATTATTCTTAGTCCTCTGTTTATCACTTCAAGATTCAAGATCAGTTCTTCTACGCGAGCGGAAAGCACATCTGTTCTGGCGATCATTCTTCATGTCACCAATATCGTCTTCCTCTTTCATGCTTTGTAGGAAAGTTTCTCTCGGGATTCCAACACAAGCGATCGCTTGATTCTCCGAGGTAAGCTTTAAGAAGTGCAGGCCGTTGTTTTGCTTTTATATTAGTTCTCTGTTTGCTTGTTTAATGTAAAAAATAATTAGATATGACGTGGTATGCGACTCTGGTGAATGCACCATGCAAATTTCGCTTTGTGTCTAGTGAGTTTGCTGAGAGAAACTATTCAGAGCACGTTTTTGTAACAGGTTTTCACGCTGGTGGTTATCACACTGAATGTTTTGTTCCATTGATACGTCTTCGTTAATTGAAATTTTTACAAATTTCCATTCCTTTGGTCGCGTTCCTATCGCATTTCTTTCGCTCGTGCAGAGAACTAGCGGCGATGCTTTGAAACCTAATCGTGTCTTAGAATTCGCTCGGGGCCAGGTGGGCTTATGCTATGATTGAGAAAGTTCAGACGGTCTGTTTGAAATCTTAGATAACTTCAGTAATGGAGCCCGATGGAGAGACTCAAACAACAGCGAAAGAAACTGCATTGAGACTGGATACCGCTTGTGTTGTTTTCGAAGTTGTTCATTTCGCATTGTTTTCGTTGATGGATTCCCTTTTCGTTTTATTCTCTTCTAATTGGCAGTGGATAATCCGGCTAATATATATTTTTCCATTTTGTTTTGACCTCAATAAATTAGAAGGTCAGAACAGTGGTAGAAATTGTTATTCCACCTGAATCAAATTTAGAAGAAATTGTGTGTGATTAAACTCAGAGCTTTGGTTAGTGCTCAGTATTGTTCGATTCAGCCTAAAGCCTCGAACAGTTTGTTTTAGAATGTGCCGCTCGGAGGACTCCATTGTTCTACTTTAAAGTGTAAATGTGGAGAACAATGGAAAAATTAACGTATAAGTCTATCCGGACTGGAAATTTGCATGTGATGGTTGCTCGCTCCATTGACTTGTTTATATGTTTAGTCCGGACCATTTCAAAGACTCCATGATTTAAGGTTCTCAAATTATTCAAAGAACTATATAAATGGACAACTTTTTATCTGATAGTCTTCCTGTACAAAAAACTTGCGTTTTTGTAGCGTGCCTTGACAAAAACATATTTCAAATTAGGATGGGGTTAAATAAATACCGACGTTTGAACTCGCTTTATTGCCAAGTACAACAAAATCTATTAATCGACGTGGATTTGCGCAAGTTCCTTAGTCAACTGGAGCACATCGTCTTTTAGCTGCTAATTTGAGACACAACAGAGCTTAGACTGAAAATTCCGTGACATCATGACATCAATTAATTCAGTGATCAGCGGGGAGCGCCATTTGGAACTTCTAAGCACCATTAAGAATTGCTTTGAGTTTGTCTTACAGGATTATTCACAGAATTCAGCCCCGTTAGATTAAATCTCTTTATCATGAATAGCGTGCACTCTTTAGATGGACACAAAATTCAACTCCTAAATATGTATCTCAGCAAACTTTTTCAGTATGTTAACTCATGGTCATCATTAATGCGATGAACCTTTGTGAAGTCTTTGTGTGGTCAAGATAATGACATCAAAACTGTACAGGAAAGTAAGTCAAAAAGTGACTTTGTCAACATACTTATTGCAAGATGATTGGAAGTTATTATGATATTTCATAATGAATATATACATTTTTTAAAAAAACATCTGTTTTTTGCAGCTCGCACATGCCAAATGACACAAGATCATGCTCACACTGTAAAGGTGAGGTGTAGGAAGGAATTCATGAAAAATGATTTGACCTACAACTATGGAGAGATTGAGATTAAATTCTCTAGTTACATTTAGTTCCTAAATCTATTTTCTGGTTCTTGGAAATATCTGAATACCATTAGGGAGAGGTTTACTAGTGATTCCTAGGGATTTAACATTTTAAAAAGAGCCCTAAAACAGTGTGTAAAGCAAAAATGGAATTTCGGGAGAAATGCATGGGGTTAAAGAAACCTCTTTAAGGGAGGCACATATGGCCATAAACTTTTATTGTGATCTTCTTTGGAATGTACCTGGACAATGTCAATAGAGCAATGCCATACAAATACCAGCTACTCTGTAACCCCAGAGGTAAACAAATGATGGAGGGGGAAATGAGGGATGGCCCTGTTTTAGATTTTGACTAAAGAAGCTCTGAGTCGATTGTTAATGAATTCTCCCCATCAATACCATAGAAAAATTACAGAGAGCAGTGTATAGAATATAATTTTATATAGTGATGTTTGGGTAGAAAGGGTTAAATTAAAGGCTCCTACACAAACTGAATAGTCTTTAATACTTAAAACAAAATTGAAAGCTTCTGCAAATCATACTTGGTACTTGATGCACCACTGTTATTATTTGTTTGTAAATTATTATCAAGTTAAGTGCAAAATTGATGGGGCATACATATTCTTGAAAGGATCTTGAACCCTAAATTTCCCAAGATTTGGTAACTGTATGGAGAGATATCATGTCGATTACTTCTTGGTTGGCATAACTTGTGTGTCAGGTTTATAACCAAGTGGAGCACTTTTACATTCACTCTTTTATTTTTTCATCAGCTCCAGTGTTTGACAAGCCCCTGCAGAATAGGACTGTAGTTGAAGGAAAAAGGGTGCAGTTGAAATGTTATGTACGTGGCACTCCCAGACCAGTTGTTACATGGTACAGAAATGGTGAAGCAATAAGCAACAAAAGCGGTTCATATTCCTTCTCTGAAAGGTACATATGACAAATTGTTCTCTCTTTCACTTATTATCACCAACTTCATTACACTCATCCACAGGATGAAGGAAGTATCACAGGCTAGAAACTGATTTAATGAATTCATGTTATGGTTACATATAACAATTGAGTTTTAGTTTCTATCTGTAAATGTTCTTCCTTGTAATATGGTTGGTTACAACACTTTTGCCTGAAAAAAATGTCAGGTAATGAAGTCATTTTCTGGTTGAATTTACTTAATGTAAGTCAGTGTTTTTCTCATAGTTTTTTTCTAATCCATTAGTATTATTTGTAAGTAAAAGTGTGATGTTGGTAAGTTAGACTTCAACCTTTATCTATTAATAAAATCTATTTATTGCTGATTACAGAGGCGGAAGCTCTAGGCTAAAGATTCGTAAGGTAGAGTTAAGTGATGCTGGTTGGTACATCTGTGTGGCAAATAACTCAATTGGCACAGCACAGATAAAAGCATATCTCATGGTGAATAGTAAGAACCCAAAGTCAACTCCACACAAACCAACCTTAGGTGAGTGGCTGAAGAAATTTATGGGTCATTGTTATCTCTCTTAACCGATACAGCATGTTAAGAATTTCATGGTATCCCAAGGAGATAATTAAGTTCGCTTACGTGGCTGTTTCTTTAATAATTTGGATATATCAACAAAGTTGAAATGGTAAATTGGCCACTGTAATGATTAAAAAAGCTGATGTTTCGAGCGTTAGCCCTTCGTCGAAGGGAAGGGCTAACACTCGAAACGTCAGCTTTTGTAATCATTACGGTGGCCAATTTACCATTTCAACTTTGTTGATGTATCCAAATTATTTCTTTACCCCCACCGACACAGCCCCAAACAGTGTCTTTAGAAACTATCAGCCTTTATTCATTTGTTTCTTTAATACTTTACATAGTAACTGTTCCTCTACAGTGTTTCTGTGAAGTTGTGAATTTAACTGAATTTTATCTTTCCCTTTTAGAAAACACACCTTCACCTACTTCCCCACTGACTTCCACTACTCAAGGTATTACATTCCTAACCAAGTAATAATATTCTTACTCAAGATCTATATAGTGATGAAAATTCAATTACCACATTTATATATCTAACATTTGTTGATCACTGAAGAGAGGAGTGGTTATTCTAAGACGTGGTCTACACTTGCAGGTTCAGAATCAATATTTGTCACTTGACGCAGGTCCATACATTTTGGGAGGAGTTTTTCTGCTAGTGCCTGCGAATGGTGGAATGAGAGGCTATTTCCACAAATAATTAACAATTATTCACGGAAGGAGAGGTGGATATTGTCAAATAATCCCTGAGACAAAGTCTCGGGGATTATTCGACAATATTCACCAAACCTGAGGCGAATAATTGTTTTAGTATAATTTCAGAGCTGAACAACAGAGAAATTTCTAAAATCATAACATTTTAGCAACATATTATTTTAATGTTTTATATAAACCGTGTGGAGTGGTTTATATAGTGTCATATAAGGAACCACTCGACCAATCAGATTGCTGGAAACTCTTTGCTCAGCTCTGAAATATACTAATACAAAATAGAACCTCAACAGATGGGTCAAGAGGTTGTTTAACCAGTTATAGGCCATTGGTGATCATTAAGTTTTCTTTTTTGCAATGATGTGATATGATACAACGTAGGTAACTTCTCTAAGTTGCTCTGTATGAATTCCACATAATCTAAGTTTAAGTTTCTCCTTCAGCCACATTTACAGAACACTCACAGCAAGCTAATGCTGGACACACTGGACTGGAGGAGGAACATGAAAATCCAACATTTGGTGATTTGTGAGTGAATGTTCCAAGATCTGGGATCAAGTTTTTGAAACTGATAACCGTACTCTTTGTGACAAGAATTTCCTTTAATCTTTTGACTCCCAAGATATGATTGTCAATTATCCACTCTACCAGCTAAACATATTCTTGTCAACTAGTTTCAAGAATTTAATGTAAGATCAGGATAATAATTACGTACCTGTGAATTTGAGTATTCTTACTGCCTGTAGGTCATGCTTGGATATTATATGGAGAAGTCACACTTTAATTAATTGTTAGAGTAGCCGGGCTTAAACAATTCCAGGAGAGAGAGAATTCAGAGTTATGAGTTTGTTAGTAGCTTAGATGATAAGATTGTGAACCTTATGTAAAATTCTAAAGCCCAAATTTCTCTTTACATTTTATTTTTATTTTTCTAACAAATTTGTTGTTTTACCCTCAGGGAAATACAAACACCTCCTGCTGTTCCAGAAAATGGTTCCTGTGTCATCTACAATGGCACATTTTGTGAAAAACTATTGAAAGGATGGTCCATCTTTGTAAGAAGTTATGAAAAACAAGAAAACATTGAGAAAAAAATCACAAATGCCTACCACAAAATACAGGGTCATAAAAAGATCAGCAAGCAGTGTCGGCCATTTGTAAAACCTTTACTGTGCCATTATAATCTCCCTAGCTGTGATAAGACCTCCTCAGTTCCTACTCCTCGTCACATTTGCTATAAAACATGTGAATCTCTACGCACTGATATCTGTAAAAGTGAGTACTATATGGCTAAACAAGCATCACTTCAGGGAGTGCTTCTTCCAGAATGTTCAATATTGCCTCGTAGAGATTCAAAGCAGGGAAAGAACTGTATATCCAACTTGAAAGGCAAAGCTCAGAGAAATCCAAAGCCAGTTGTATTAAAGAATGGTTAGTGACAGTGATTCTTATTTCTTTCCTTCTCTTCCTACTATTACACTGAACAACAAATCATGATAATTATAGCTGAAAAGTACCTAGAAAAGCATACATGTTATGATAAATTGTCAAACAGGTACTACAGCTTTATCAAATTGTTGTGCTAGTGTTGCACAAACTCATTGCTACATGAGATTTTGTGGTTAAAATCTCAGTATGTATATTCACATAAAAGAAGTACATGGGTGAAATATAATGAATCAAGCTTAATGATGTACATGTTAACTTAGAAATTTTTTTCATTTTCTTTGTGCAGTCACCTGTGGACTGCTTTTTTATTCACCTTGGAAACATCAGTACTTAAAGGTTAATATTGTTAACCCCTTCAACCTTGAGAGACCAGCATCTAATAACAATAATAATAATAATAATAATAATAATAATTATTTAATATTTATATTGCACCAATTAACATTTGGATATGATCAAATGTGCATCACAACACTTTTTGGGGGAATTTGGGCAGACTGCATCAGCAGTTTACAATCAATTGAAGGAAACTTATTTGAAGATGCCCCCTCCCCGCCAATCCCCAGTAACCAGGCCAGACCACATCACAGTAATCTTGTGAGTGGGTTCTTTAACATCCCCTTCCCAACCAAATTAACTTCTAAATAGATGCAGGAGACAGGACCTACAGTTTATTCATCCTTATCCGAGAAGATGAGAATGTCTATCCATTTCTTGATGTTGTAGACAGGTCACACATTCTCCTTGGTTATTTTAAGACCTTGAGTGTTGGTCCGGCTGGGGCTCGAACCCTCAGCCTCTTGCACAACAGTCCGGTGCTCTAACCAACTGAGCTAACTTGTCATTAATATCTTGAAAATAAAGAAAATGATCACTACTCTAAAAAGCTTTTAGTGTTGAATGAATTCTCTCCGTTAGCACCAAAGGAAATCTATAGAAAGCAGTATGGAGAATATGGTTACTGATGTCAGGGTGTAATGAGTTCAGGGTTAATGTGCCCTTAAAAAAAAAAACAAACAACAACAACAATGATGCTTTTCTGTTGTATTTATTGTTTTTCTTACTCTAATAAGTTTGCTCAATTGGTGGGATCAGCGCTTTTCTTTAGTGCCATTCCATAAGATGCAACAAGAGACTGATTTACACTGTAAATGAGCCATTTAAGAAGATATAACTGTAATTAGCTCAACATTAGAAAGCTATGATACCATAGGAGAGTTGTGTTTTACTAAATGAAAATGTTTGTTTGGCCTCGCTTTCAGCTTCACCCATGAATGCATGCTATAAGGACAAAGGAGAAGATTTCCGTGCAAATGTTAGTGTTACAGAAAAAGGCCTTAACTGTCAGCACTGGAATGTTACAAAACCTCATCATCACCTTCTTTCACCAAAAGAATACCCAGAGCTTGAAGGAGGACACAACTTTTGTCGAAATCCTGGTGGGAAAAGGGAGAAACCTTGGTGTTTTACTACTGATGCTGATACTCAGTTTGATTACTGTGCTATTCCAAGCTGTGGTAAGCTTTTAATTTTTTTATAATTTAAATGGATATTAATTAAAATTAATCCTGCAACTCGCAAGATCTGACTGTTGATATTCTCCTCTAGCTGCAACATATTTCCCTGTCAATAAGTAACAGGAACTTGGTATTGGATCAAGATAACAACTTCTACATAATAATTTTGAGTATAGCCATCATAGTAAGAATTTACATGTTGGTAGTGGGGGCATGGTCTTGTTAACAGTTTGGTGAACTCCTGATGAACAGATTGGAGATGTGCCAATGTCACGGGTGTGGGACAAAGGAAAACATTGTTAGGCCACTCACAATACTTACTGCACAGTACTAATCTATCACATAATAGATAGTGACGTATGATGCACGATCCTCGCAGTAGAGAGTGCTATTTATGCAATAGGTCAGGTCAGTGGTTCGAATCCCATACAGGCCTGATTTTTTTCAGGTCTGATTTTCGCTATTGCTTAAATAGCGCTCTCTACTACAAGGATCGTGCATCATACGTATCTATAACCGCAGTTCAAAATATATGAACTTCATATATTCATCGTATCTGATTTATCATCACGGGTTTACTATGAATCAACTTAACGGCCTGCTCCCAGTTGGCTTGTTAGCTCAATTGGTAGAGCGCTGCACTAGTATCGCAGAGGTCAGTGGTTCGAATCCCGTACAGGCCTGATTTTTTTCAGGTCTGGTTTTCGCTATTGCATAAATAGTGCTCTCTACTGCGAGGATCGTGCATCATACGTATCTATAACCGCAGTTCAAAATATATGTACTTCATATATTCATCGTAATAGTGAGTAGCACAGGCAATTAGATGGCAGCATTTCTGATAGAATGCAAGGAGATTTATACCGATCAATATGTTACATTGTTACTTCCTTAGATAAACCCTCGTTTAGTGTCCCTCTTTCCATCCAGAGTACCAATACCTTGCAGCCAAAAGGTGGGAATAGCTCGTGAAATAATGGGATTTCTTGTGGTGTACTCTGCAGGAGAATGCCTATTATAGTTTAGCAGGTTGAATGCCTTCTAATCCTTAAAACCTGAAGTAATGTTGATCAGCATCTAAATCCTCATCACAGTAATACTCCTGAATCCTTTATTAAGATCATGAGAATAAAAGGAAATGATCACCAATCCAAGAGCCTTCAATCACTGAACAAATTCTCCTTGTTAGTAATAAACAAAATTTATAGAGAAGATTATAAAGAGTATGGATACTTGTGGGTTAAAGGTGGTTTAAATAGTGTAAGTTACTGTGACTTTAAATAGCTGAACTTTCAGTGCTCACAATGAATTAACTTGTTCTTTCAGACGAGATGTCCACTGCTTCTCCGTCAATACAGATTGTAAGCATCTTGTACACTGTTATTCCATGTCTATTGTTTGCCATCATATTCTCTTCAGTGGTGATCTTCATTTGCTGGCGATATCATAAGCAGATCATCTATCAAGCGGCACAGACAGCTGCCACTCCACTTGTACCTGTTGTGGGCAAATCGTCATATCCAAAGGTATGTTCATTGTAAACTGTGATGAGGGGATAACAATTTTTGATGTGGCAAATGACTGTCACAGCAAGTCAAGTGTCCTTGTTCAACGACTCAAAAGGTTTTGAAACAAGATGCTGAGTCATTAAACGTACTTCAAAAAAAGTCTCTTAGGTGTTCAAAGTCAAGAGTTTGCTATTAGTTATCGAATAATAAACTTGTTTCTTTTGTCCTTTTATGGTTTTAGATCAAAGAGATGCGCAGAGAGACAGTTAGATTCCTAAAAGATGTGGGGGAAGGAGAATTTGGCAAGCTGTATAAAGGTGAAGTTTTGGAGAAATTGGAAGGCATTCAGACGACAAGAGCTATCTTTGCAAAGGTCCTCCGAAACAGCTCATCTGCAAGTAACCGGGAAACCTTCTTGCGTCAAGCAGAGACTTGGTCAAAATTTAGTCATCCGAATGTTATCAGCATTGTGGGGATGTGTTACAATGGACCACCCACATGTATATTGTACGAGTGTGTAGAGTATGGCACATTATATGACTACCTGGTGGAGAACTCGCCTCTAGACGGTGCTGTGGATGATGATGAAGAACCTGAACCTCTGAATTATCACGATCAACTGCAGATTGCAATTCAAATTGCTGCTGGAATGAATTACATATCACAACATAATTACATCCATGGAGATTTAGCTGCTCGTAACTGTATGGTGGGGCCTCGTATGACTGTCAAAATTACAGATGTGGCTTTATCACGCAACCCTTTTTCCAGTGACTATTATCGTGTTCCTAACAGGCCTCCTATGCCCCTACGTTGGATGGCCCCAGAAGGGGTACTTAATTACAGGTTCACTGTAGAGACAGATATATGGTCCTTCGGGGTGGTACTCTGGGAGATATTTTCATTTGGTTCCAGGCCTCATGAAGGCTGCTCAGATGAAGAGGTCATGGACCATATTAGAGAACATGTGTTGTTACCATGTCCTGCCGACTGCCCTGCCAGAATTTTTGTTTTAATGAAGGAATGTTGGGATATATTGCCTCCAAGTAGGCCACGGTTTAGTACAATATATACTCATCTATGTGCACTCAGATGGGACACAAATGGACCTCGAGAACCTCATGAACATTTTGAGAGAGAATGCTTTCATGTTGATTTGTGATAAGCAATGAAAATAACTGACTCATAAGTGAATAAAACTTCAATGGACACACGATGAAACATGCAGTTGACTGACCCAGATTCAGTCACAGTGGGTATCAAGTCACAGAAGTGAAATATGTGGTACTAAGAAAAACAATCCTATCCAGTTTGGCTTGCAGATGAAGCAGAGTTTGAAGTTATTGAGTGACTACCAGAGCTGCGAGAACTGATTTCCTAAGTTCATTACAAAATTGAGTGAAAAGATCAAGTTGACAAGGAATACACAAGTGAAATTGATGTGAGGTTCACTTGATCATCACTGAACTTAACCCTTTCACTCCCAGGGTGACCAATATTTAAATTCTCCCTACCATACCAATGCATTAGTTAGCAGAATTGTGACTAGAAGAAAGAAAAACATCTGCATAGGAATATTGGTTGATTCAACTACTGAAAGTATGTGAACTTGATGCACACAGTTTGGCATATGGAAATCTTGGAAATGAAAGGGTTAATAAAAGAAATGGATTTAGTCATTCAAATTATCAGCTAGGAGGAGGCTTCTACAGAAAGCATGTCAAGATTCTAAACTTATCAGTGAGTAACAGGTTCTCTAAGTCACGATATTTGGAGACAAATTCAGTTTTCCATTGACGTTATCATGACTGTAACTGATGAATTATGTAAGGGGTTTCTGCTCAGTAGTACTAGCACTTTTTTTTAAGAGACTGCCTTTGACTACTAGTACTAGATGTGTGAACTGTGACAATGGAAAGATCTGAGGAAATCACCTGAAGTTATTGACATAATGAAGTTAAAATTCAAGAATACTTAACTTGAACTGCTGGGTTATAGGTAAACAATTTTTTCTGTAATTTGGAAAGATTCAGTTATGTTATAGTTTTGAATATCAGAGTACCTTGTCTAATCTTGTACAAAGCTTCACAGGAAAAAATGAAAATAAAATACAAAGTAAAAGCCATTCAGGTGTGATTGTTGTGATTAATCTTTGTCAGTAGTCACCTCTGTTGAGGCTTGTCAAGTGTCTCTTGTTCACTTTTGTTGGAAAGTGTACCTTCACCAAAGGCAGCAGATACATTAAAACCTTTAAGTGAAAGCCATATGTTTAATGGATGGTGGTCCATTTCTCAGATTTTTCAATTATGGTATACCACCTGGTTTGACAACTTACATTTGATTTACACTGGTTTACTGGGTTTACTGACTAGCAGCCTTAAACATACCAGACTTCAACTTAGCAAACTCAAAATGTAGCACAACCAGCTGTTACTCAAATATTATCTATAACAAGTGGATTATTTTGACATCTATTACCAAGCAATTCCAATGAACTAAAGGTGGAGGTACATCCACTGCATTCTTTTACAGGTAAGCTTCCTCTAAAGGCCCATTATAGTACCTTGTACCCCCCTTCATTTAAAATTGACCAACCCACCATAGCAAGTGACAATTTTAAATACAAAGTTTGTCAACTCTGCAGACTTAGAAGAGATACACCTCTCACCAACTGTTTTAACCAAGTTACCCCCTCAAAACCAACATCAGGAATAACAGAGCTACTAAAAACAATGAGTTATGACATTAAAGGCAAATGACCACAAGTTATTATTAATTCCTCATTAGTAACTTGACGACAAGGAATTATTTTTTAAGATTAATATTTTGTAATGTTCAGGAGTTCGCTTACACAGTTCGCTTACAGTTTGTGTATTTTGTTATCCTAAATTTTCTCACTCAGTGCATAATAAGTATTCGAGTCTATGTCTCCTGAGGCCTTGGGCATGGGCTTGGAGGCCTGGACACTACATATTTCACTACACAAAATTTCACACATCACTACTTACATGTGGTAGCCTCATGAATGAAACAAAATAATTTGCTAATGAAACAAAATAATAAAGGCTTAATTTTTTCTCATCATGAAGTAATAAAAAATAATACCCCTTTAAGTCAACTCTGTAATATATGCATCTAATCCAACAACACAATTTGTTAAGACAGAAGGCAATTAAATTAGCATTTGTAAAAAATTTTCTGAAAATTGTAATTTGACCACAATTACCAGAATCCTTTAGTTTCCTCATTGAAAACCCCTCCTTGGGATAGATAAATTAATATCTTAAAGGAAATGCGAAATGAATCAAGGTAGTTGTAGTCAATTGATGTCGTTATTGGAGGCATCTTTGACAATAAAATTAATATGTTTTGTTCTAAGGATATCAGGGATGGGATGGGGGGGGGGAGGGGGAGATCTGAAATGAAGTACAACTGTGAGAAATGGTTTCAATAGTTCTCTTAAGAAATAATGTATGTACATGTACATCAACTTGTAGCATCTACAAATGAGTGTATATATTCCCATCAATTTAAAATTAATGCTTCTTACTGAACAAGTTTGAGGTCTTTACTGTAAGTTCTGGGTCGAGTGGAAAAACAAGCTTAGGTTTCATAAGTTACAGTATGGAAGGAGAAAATGAGGTTAGAAAAAATTGTTTATCTCTGAGTTCAAGTAGATGGGGGGGAGGTTTCAATTCAAGAAAACTCTTGAATTGAGGATTGAGAGGGCTGTACATTACAATTCCCATTCACTAAATTGATCAATCATAGCCCACAAAACTAACTGGGAGATATACGGGGAGGTAATAATTCCTAGTAATTATTCTATGCAGATTACACTGTCTCATTTCAGTCTTGCAATTGGCAGCAAATGAAAACAGCAGTGAGGTAAAAAGGCAAACAAGCCAAGGTGAGGAGAAATGGAGAAGGAGGGGAGTTGTTTGGATAGCCCCCCTTCATTTTTCTCTTCATCTCTCACTTTTTGCCAGTTCCATTCATTTGTCTCTTTTTCTCTGTATCTCTCTGAAAGAAAGTCTTTTCACCTGACCATCACATCATATGTTTTAACATTTTCCTTTACAATAGTGGTTTGGATCCTTCCTTTTCAAATATTGCCCAGGCATCATTTAATTCCATAAAAATTGCACGTGCTAATGGCTCTTCTGGGCTTCCAGTTAGCTAAAAAGAATAAAAGGAGTCTGTTGATTAACACATTTCTGTTGAGTTCATATCGAATAAATCAGACTTGACAGCGTCAAAGTTGTGCCACAATTAAGTTAGAGTCAACAAGACTGGAAATTCAGCTTGAAGGTAAACTGAACAGTGCCTCCCACATACAGGTTAGACAGGACAACCAACTGGGCTACAAAGCTAGGAATCTGATCACATTAATAGTACATTATCCTATGTAAAGGTGACACATAGTTCACAGTTTAGACAAATTAAATCATATTTTTGACCCATGGGTAAAATAACTATTGACAAATTGACTTTCACAACAGTGGTTGACCTTTTAAGCTTCCTGCAAACACATTCAGGTAATTTATTATCAAACAAACAAGAAATGATGCTTTCAAAAATATGTTGTGATGATCCAACCAATTCTCTGAATGACTATAGACTGAAAAGTATGAAATTCAATTTTGGAGAATTTAAGGATTTATCAAGTTTAGATGTACCCACCTTGTCAGGGTGTACTGACAGTACAGCTTTTCTGTACCATTTTTTCACCTACAATAAAAAATTGATCTGTTTGTCAATGCCCAAGATAAGAAAATTATGATGAATCATCGCTGGGAAACACTTTAACTCTTAAACTCTCCTGAGTGGCCAAGACAAAATCTCTCTTTACAATCGAAAAATATCAATTAAGAGATTGTTAGTTGATCCAATACTAAATCCTCATGAGGTCTTGGGAAGAAAGGGTTTCAATTTCTCTGTGATTATTATTGCAAGACCAAGGGAGCATGGCAGAATTTATTTTCTCTTGATTTTGGGCATCTTTCCTGTATTTCGAGTCACCATGTTGCTTTTCCGCTTTTATCCGCTGACTGCTATGTTGAGCCGCGAAGCGGCGATTTTCCGAGGTCAGTATGAATGAGCCCCGAAGGGGTGAGGCGAGTCGCAAAGAAGCTCAACATAGCGGTCAGCGGATAAAAGCGAAAAAGCAACATGGCAACTCGAAATACAGGAAAGATGCCCGAAATCAAGGGAAAATAAATTCTGCTGTGCTCCCTTGGCAAGACATACAAATAAGTTAGAAGAAAAGCTCATTAACTTACTGAACACCAATTTCAATTGATAAATCTCATGTCTAGCATATCTTACAGTGATACTTGTATTCACAGTATAATCACACTATTATTTGTGGTCACCATGATGGTAGTACCTGTTCAGGTTGAACAAGATTGTGCATGCCACATGGTTTCCATCTGTCTTCTCCTTCCCACAGGATAAGGTGGAGTGAACATAGTAAGGCTCGGATATTGCCTCTTTTACCTTCAGACCACTCATTGACCTTGAAAGAAAAAAAAAATTAAGCCATTATCTTGGTGGACCCTGCATGTCAAATCAGTCTGTATAAACAATTTACAATGTAAAGAATGGTTGCAAATATGACCAGGGGTCATAAAAGTAATAAATTGACAATATTTAAATTATGTCAATAGATGTTCTTAATGGTACGGTACCTTAGCTTTGATAGGGTCATCAGGTTTGTTTTGTTCCTTTTTCAGGGAGCTTAGAGTTTGTGCCCCTTGTGCAGCTGGGCGATTAAAACCTTGTGCATTTAGAATGTCACTAAATTCATTTTGGCCAACTGGTTTGGGTGCTGAAAAAGGGAAACCATTAAAGAATGTTTCAAAAAAAAATTTAACAAAACAAGATGGGTGTGAAAAAGGGGTGAAGTTCATTTCACCTGAACCCTTTAACCCCCAAGAGCTACTAGCATCTAATTTCTCCTTACTATATCAGCCCTGAATCAAACATTAAGGTCAGGAGAATAAAGGAAATGATCACCAACTAAAGAAGCTCTTGATTGTTAGACAAATTCTCCTTGTCAGCACCTTAGGAAATGTATAGAGAACAGTGTGGAGAATATGTATAATGTGAAGTTGTAAAGGGTTGATACTTTCAAATTGGTAAGTTATTACAATCACTTTGGTTTCATTTCATACCACCCAGACCCCACTACAAGTGCTCTCACTGATACAAGTCACAGTTCAGGTGTGTCCTTTAAAAAGATAGAGAAGAGATATACAAGGGTCTATACTCACAATTATAAAAATAAAACTATTTTCATTAATAAAAAAAATACTCCCTCACCACTCCATTTTTGTCCATAGTTTCCAAATACCCCAGAAGAACCAGACATACTGTAGGAGGGTGCATAGTTTGGTTTTTGTGGAACCTTTGCTGAGCTACTTAGTTTAGCCCCAGGCTGCCAGGATGGTTGTTGGGCTGGACGAGACCAAGAAGGATTGGCACTAGTGGAGGGCCCTGGTTTCCTCTGTGGTTTGGGTGAAGTTGATGTACTTGGTTTAAAGGTTTGAGCAGAGGGAAACTTTGGTAAATTTGATGTTAAATTTCCAAAGTCTGAGAAAGGATCACTTGGTTTGTTCTGTGGTGCTGGGCTAGTTGGCTTTTTTTGAGGATTTGGTGATGGAACTTTAGATGGTTGAAGAGTTTCTGATGAGGAGTCACCCCAGTCTCCAAACAGATCCGTATCACTCTGTGTTGGAGCCTGAACAGATGCCGTGGGAACCTGAGATCCACCAATTCCAAAGAGGTCTTGCTCTGCTGAGGTCTTTCCAAACGGATCGAATGAATTCAGGTTTGATCCATTGTTCTTTGTGCTGAAAGGTGGAAATGTTTCTGCACTGCTGTTGCTCTGACCTGGCTCCGCACCAAAAAGATCAAACTTGTCAGAAAGCTTTGTACTTGGACTTTCAGAGCTGAATGGGTCAAATAAGTCTGGGGATGCTGGCTCACTACCACTGCCCCCTGTGGGCAGATCAGGAGATTTAGTCCTTGTAGTCTGAAAGGGATCAAATGTAGCAGAATCTGCACCAGCAACAATGAATGAAGTGACATTTTCCCTGCTTGAGCTGGAGCTACGACTTCCCATCTGATTAAAAAACTCATCATCTTCATGCAGTCCAGGACTGAGAACATCATCGGCACTTTTATTCCGTTTCATTTTTCGATGGGGGCTTTTTTCTGTTCCACTGACAAGATCCACATTTTGACTATCCTTACTTCCTGCTGGTGATAAATTCAACAGATCAACTCCCATGTCGTCCACAACTGAGATATGAGAAGTTGGCTGTGAAGAAACACCCTGATTCTGTTGACCATTGCCTAAATTCAGCAAATCTACATTGTTAAAGGGATCGTCAGAATCTGAATCTGAATCTAAATCATCCAAATTAAACAGATGACCATTTGGTTCACCTGAAGTCTTGAAATTAAGCAAGTCTTCATTGAATTCATCACTAGATAGTGATTTTAAATTAAACAAGTCTAAATTGTCATCCATGTCATCCCTAACACCTTCCCTTTGAGAGAAGAAATCATGATTCTGGTGTACTTGTTGAGTAGTATTGTCGAGATCCTTGTCACGCAGGTTTTCAAACTCCTCATCACTGCTTTTGGTTTCCACACCTTCTGTAGTCCAGTTAATTGATGACAGGAAGTTTATGTTTGGCTTATTGCCTGTTGCACCATCATCATCAGAAGGAACTTGGAGTTCCTCATTGCTATCATCTTCTTCTATTTCATTTGAGTTTGAACTGAAAACCATGTTTGATTCTCGGTCATCTGCATTTACTGTGAACAAACAAACCAGAGGCAATAATTAGCTAAAAAGAAATTGAAAAAGAGAGAAAGGGAAAAAGAAAAAGAATTTTCAAGATAGCTTGCGGTTGCCTTAACAGGAAAAGATCAACACTGTTGTTCTTGTCTAAATGATAAAACAAAATTCACATAACAAAGCCCACTACAGATTTTCCATCAGACTAACTAGAAAGGCATGGATCCAGAACATTGTCAACTGAATAAAATTTAAGGAGAAAGAGAATAAATGAAAACCCTAGACGAAAAAATGTAAAAGTTTCCCATTTAAAGCCTTTGCGTAAGAAAAAAGTAAGAAAGTATAATGGTGTCTTGTAAACCACTGTATAAGGCAGAAAATTTCTTCTCTTACTAACCAAACTCCTCTTGACATTCTAGATATTCTTCCTTAGTAGAGAAACAAACTTGAGGGAACAGTTTCTCCACTTTGAGTGTTTCCCATGTGTGAGTTGGCAAACTGCTTGCTTCCTCTGCATCAACAGTGATGTCAAGTGTGACAGTAAAATTTGAAGTAAACTTGTTTTCATCATCCTTGTTGATGTCCACTTCATCTCTGTGTAAGTTGACAAAAAAAAAAAAAGAAATAATATTGCTATCAGGCTGGTCCATTAACCCTTGAAGCCTTGGAAGTGACCAGCATCTAGCTTCTCCTAACAGTAATACTATTAAATCACTCTTTAACATCACAAGAATAAAGGAAATGATCCTCAACCTATGAAGCTCTGATTGTTAAACAAATTCTCACTGTTAGCACCAAAGGAAATGTAAAGAGAAGAGCATGAAGATTATGGATATTGATATTAAAATATCAATGACAATAATTAGAAAACCAGAAATCAATACAAAAAAAAGAGAGGAAATTTAAGTTATTTACAGCATGCATACCGTGAGTACTTAAGTTTCTGTGCAGAGGTCTTGATAAATCCAGTGTGGAATTGAAGCATGAAGACTCTCATGGAAGTCATTTTCCCTTGAACTTTTCCTCCAAGTGTAGATCGGCCATGGTACACTACAACAGTTACATCACCTTGCAATGTGAGGTTCACAGGAAATGACACCTTTCCGTCACCAAGACCGTACTCCCTGAATCAATCAAACAAAAAAAAAAAAAAGACAAAAACAATTTGATTGTGAATTGGCATCTCTCAGTCAGTATGTACACTGTGATTGTTACATCTATCAAGCCATATGTATCTTACTAACCAAGCGCAAGGGCTGTATTGGGAGAATATTGGCCAGAGGTCTTAACAGTATGGACCGAGTGCAGCGAGGTCTGTACAAAAAAGACAGAGGGCCGATATTCTTCCAGTACGGTCCCCAGCAAGCTTGGTTAATAAGAGATTTATTATACGACTCAAGTTCAAAGGGACACAAGTGCGGTATCATTCGGGACAGTGCCTGGTCCAATACTTAGAGAATATTGACCGGCAATAGAGCATTTTGATTGGTTGATTTTAGTTAATGGCCCTCTGACTGCCCGAGTCGTGTAATAATTCACCATATGGCCTGCTAAATTCGAAAGCTTGTTTGAATTGAGATTTCCTCTCTCAATTTGAAAACAGAGATATAATAAATATCTCACTAATCTCATGTTCTCAGTCTGTACAGTAAGTTACAGAATCTCTGTTTATCCGCTTGGTCCTTATCTCACAGTATAGACCTTGAACTTGGTTTGTAAGGGGTAATCAATTCATTTCAAACCCTAGATTACATTTTTTTCAATTGTTAACTCTCTACCTCATTTTTTCAATCTCTTGCACTGTGGTAAGGATTCTCTGTTCTCCATTGTACACCTCAATAAATGGACGACAGCCATTCCTGACACAGAAAAAGAAACTGTTGGGTTCCTGTTCTAAAATCACAATGAACCAAACTTAAAAGTTTGGGAGCAGAATAACTACTGTAGAAGAAGAAAACTCTGAGGAATGAAAGAGATATTTAAAATGCAAGTATCTGTCTTAGGCTAAACTGTGTCAAAGTTTTTACCTGGCTTTGTTGAAGGCTGGCACTGGATGAATTGTTACAGACTTGATATAAACCGAGTACTTGTGAGGTTTCAATTCTTGGTTATTAATCAGTTGAGTGATGTAGAGTAAATAGCTAAAGAGGTAAACACAAAAAGAAAAAAAAATTCATCAGCATTGCACTACACCTTCAGTACATTACTTAGGTCAATTAGATATGTATTAAAATGTACTCAGTCTCATGATTCCAGAAATTAACACCTACCGTTCCTGTGAAGCAGTGAGTGAAACTTTGTGTCCAATACCACAGCGGCGAATGCTGAACATGTCTGCCGCTCCATTTGGATTTTTGAACAATTTACAGAAGACAAAAAAAGCAGCAACAATAACACTTGATGCTTCTTTGCCATCCTGAATCATGAGAGAGGTAAATATTCAATTTAACACTATTTATTACTAACAGGAATTACCACATGATTTGGCAATGGTGTATGTATGAAATTTAATATGGAAAGAGAGTAAATTATTTATCGCCTCACAACAAGAAGTTGAGGATGCGTACCATTAATGGTGGTTTTCACTTTGGTATAAACCTAAATGTGGGCTAGAAAATGTCCCAGAAAGAAGTCACAGAATCTTAAATGCCTACTGCATGTACAGTATATCTGTTGGCTTCCTGTTAGGACTTGTGGTGTTTTAATAAGACCTTAGCTAACTCTATCTCCAGTAGACAACTATCACTACAAATTCTTACAATTTCCTTCAACCCTTTAAAGTGCCACTACGACGAAAATTTTTGTCTCTGGTTTTCACATTTTTTAGCGCCAATCAAGTTAATATGGTTAGAATTGTACTATGTGATAGTTTGTAGGTCGATGGAAGCGAAATACGCCTTGATATAGCTGGCCGAAATTCACGAAAAACCCGTCCGCCATTACTCAGCTCGCAACCGAGAGCCAGTGACTGAACTGAGAAGCGGTTTTACGCATGGGCTGGCCTGTGACGTCATATGCGCACTTTCGCATCGTGCTTCGTGTGTTGTGAGAGATTCGACAGTGGAAATTCTAGGCGCTTTATAAGATGTATTCTTCCTCGAATTCTTCTTCCAAATGGCATACAAATTTAGCCACGTTTTTTAGGTCGAGCTGCGCTTCCGAAAGGCTCACTTCCGAAAGGCTCCAACTAGTGCCAACTCTTTTTGCCACACGCGGCCATTTTTTAATTGAGTAATGGCGGGCGACCAAAAACGAAAAACAAGGTTGAAATAATCATACTTCCCGTGAGGATTTTGCGATTAAACTTGGCATGGTAAGTGTTTCTTACTTCTAGTTTCCAGAAGTGAAAAGAAAAGGCAATGCGAAATTTTGATCATAGTGGCACTTTAACTATCATGAGTGACCACGACAGAATGGCTTCTTACAATATCACTGCAGCATCAAACACACAAATGACCTGAATGTGAAAAAATATCACTTAGGGGATTAGCAGCGCTTTCAATAAGACCCGGCACCCGTCGGAGCTCTGGTGGGTATTCCATTGCGAGTCACCCAGTATATTTCACCACCCTCAAGTCACAGTCACCCACACTCAAGTCGCACTCAAGTCGCTCCCCAGCGGGTGCTGTACCGAGGGTAGCCACCTATTTCAAATCTTATTGAAAGCACTGTGAGTAGTAATTAATCCAATACCAAATTCTCCGAATTAAATGCGATGATGATGAATTGTATGGTAGACATGTATCAAAACAAAAACAAAAAAAACTGAATACTTACACAGTGACTGTAGTTTAAGGCTAGAAAAAAAAATCTTATTACCTAATTGAAATTGGTAGAAGATAAAATCCAAGATTGTGTACCTGACAGTGAATGACTACCACATGCTTCCTGTCAGTCCTTAACCAAGAATTGATTTTCCTACACAGGGATAGCAACTTCTCTAAAGGAGGCAGCCTGTGACCCACTAGGCAGCAGTTTATCACCTGTGATCACAGTTATAATGTCCATCAATACCATAATATTTCATTTAACTAATAGGTAAGAGACACTCTAGAAAAAAGTTCCCTAAAACTAAAATAAAACTTTGCCAAAACATATGACTAACAGAGTTGAAGTAGCAGTTTAAATTCTAACTTATGCAACTTGAAAGGCACAAAATTTATGTTGAAAAGCCCCCCATCAGGGTTGCTCAATGAAATGTGTGTGTTGGCAGGGGTTGAAATCAATCTGAACATTTGGATTTTAACATAAGACTTTCAACACACCACTACAATGCCTAACAAATGGAACTTAGCAGCTACAAATTACTGGAGGCAAATGAGTCAGTTCTGACCTTTTATTTACCCAAAATAAATGTAGAATAGCAAGGTATGTGTGAAAAATAATTCAAATGTACAGTCGTGTAGAATTTTATATATCAACAGCAAAGAGAAGTAACATAAAGAAGAGATATGTGGAATGCATTTTCTGGGTAATAGCCAGAAACAAATAGGAATACAATGAATGCAATGATAACAGTATCTAATTAAAAAACTCTTCCACTTTATTAGGTATTAGCTCTATTGTTTATATGTAAACACTTAGCTTTTACCTTCATTCCATTGTTTCAGAAATCTTATATAATTATGCGGAAATTTACTCATGAACTCTAACTTGAAAATGACCATGGAGCGGTCAAAATGTCGTTCATATTTTTTATCGCTCATCTTTATCACTAAATCTTCCACTTTAGCCAACACATCAACAGTTTTGAAAAAAATCAAACATACCCTATCTCCGAGCTTCTCTGTTCTGTATGTTCTGGGTGATACATTGACAATCAAGTAATTCTCAGGGTATTTTGTGTCTAGGAAATCTCTTACATCATCTATATTGTTTTTGTAAGTTGACTCAATCCCATCTGCTGGGAAAGACATTACTGCAAAGACACAAACCATGAAAAGAATTAGCAAACACAAAAATATTAATTGATTATCATAAATTTTGAAAAAAATTTTTTTCAAGAGACTGGTTGGAGATTCGATGTAATTTACCTACCCATGATTCTAGATGTTATGTAAGACAAGTCAATATCATTCTTGACATATCTGATGAAAGGCAAAGGATTGAGAATTTGGTCAAGTTAAATATCAATAACAGAATTACCAAAGTTAGTGCCCGCTTTTGTATTACATCATACTGTAAATATTTTATTCATCTACTTGTCTGTTATATAATTAATAAAGGCTGATAGTTTCTAAAGAAACTGTTTGGGGCTGCGTCGGTGGGGTAACGAAATAATTTGAATGTATCAACAAAGTTGAAATGGTAAGAATGATGCACGATCCTCGCAGTAGATAGTGCTATTTATGCAATAGCGAAAATCAGATCTGAAAAAAATCAGGCCTGTACGGGACTCGAACCACTGACCTCTGCAATACTAGTGCAGCGCTCTACCAATTGAGCTAACAAGCCAACTGGGAGCAGGCCGTTAAGTTGGTTCATAATAAACCCGTGAAAGTGATAAATGAGATAGAATAAATATATGAAGTTCATATATTTTGAACTGCGGTATGATGCACAATCCTCGCAGTATATAGCGCTATTTATGCAATAGCGAAAATCAGACCTGAAAAAAATCAGGCCTGTACAGGACTCGAACCACTGACCACTGCGATACTAGTGCAGCGCTCTACCAATTGAGCTAACAAGCCAACTGGGAGCAGGCTGTTAAGTTGGTTCGTAATAAACCCATGAAAGTGATAAATGAGATAGAATAAATATATGAAGTTCATATATTTTGAACTGCAGTATTAGATACGTATGATGCATGATCCTCGCAGTAGATAGCGCTATTTATGCAATAGCGAAAATCAGACCTGAAAAAAAAATCAGGCCTGTACGGGACTCAAACCACTGACCTCTGCGATACTAGTGCAGCACTCTACCAATTGAGCTAACAAGCTCAATTGCAGGCTCTATTTCAGGTCTGATTTTCGCTATTGCATAAATAGCGCTATCTAATGCGAGGATCGTGCATCATACATATCTAATACCGCAGTTCAAAATATATGAACTTCATATATTTATTCTATCTCATTTATCACTTTCACGGGTTTATTACGAACCAACTTAACGGCCTGCTCCCAGTTGGCTTGTTAGCTCAATTGGTAGAGCGCTGCACTAGTATCGCAGAGGTCCGTGGTTCGAGTCCCGTACAGGCCTGATTTTTTTTTTTTTCAGGTCTGATTTCCGCTATTGCATAAATAGCGCTATCTACTGCGAGGATCGTGTATCATACATATCTAATACCGCAGTTCAAAATATATGAACTTCATATATTTATTCTATCTCATTTATCACTTTCACGGGTTTATTACGAACCAACTTAACGGCCTGCTCCTAGTTGGCTTGTTAGCTCAATTGGTAGAGCGCTGCACTAGTATCGCAGAGGTCAGTGGTTCGAGTCCCGTACAGGCCTGATTTTTTTTTTTTCAGGTCTGATTTTCGCTATTGCATAAATAGCGCTATCTACTGCGAGGATCGTGTATCATACGTATCTAATACCGCAGTTCAAAATATATGAACTTCATATATTTATTCTATCTCATTTATCACTTTCACGGGTTTATTATGAACCAACTTAACGGCCTGCTCCCAGTTGGCTTGTTAGCTCAATTGGTAGAGCGCTGCACTAGTATCGCAGAGGTCAGTGGTTCGACTCCCGTACAGGCCTGATTTTTTCAGGTCTGATTTTCGCTATTGCATAAATAGCGCTATATACTGCAAGGATCGTGCATCATACGTATCTAATACCGCAGTTCAAAATATATGAACTTCATATATTTATTCTATCTCATTGAATTGGTAAATTGGCCACCGTTACAATTATAGAAGCTGACATTTCGAGCGTTAGCCCTTTGTTGGAGCGAATAGGGGAATTGTGGGTTGTGTGTGCTTTTAAAGGCAGAAAAAGGAACTACTTTATTGGTGGGATTGTTATATAATTACTCACGTTCAGTTACTCATTGATTGAAGATGGCATAAGCATGTTGAAACATGTCTCTAAAAAAGTTGTATATTTCTTACAATAACTACCAAAGTGAAGTTTACATTTACAACTTTTTTAGTATGATTGGAAATACAAAGTCTAAGCTACCCCATTCATTGCATCAATGTGATCAAGGAAAAAAAATGGATGGATGACAACTTGTTTAACCATTGACTCTGAAGAGTGATTAGCAGCTAATTTCTCCTTACATTTATCATGCCTGAATCACACATAAAGGTCATGAGAATAGAGGAAATGATCACCAACTAAAGATGCTCCTAATTGTTGAACAAATTCTCCTTGTCAGCACCTTAGGAAATGTATAGAGACCAGTATGGAGAATATGCATACTGATGTTAGGGTGTACAGGGTTAAATGCAGCATCTATTAGATAATTTCTTACCCTGCAACAGATTGCATAACCTTGTTGGACATATCCTTAATGTTACTGAAAAAACTGTTGGCGCCTTTCACTACTCCACCAAGTATTGCTGAATTTCCTGATGAAGAAGATGGTGGCACAGGGGGACCACTTGCAATAACTAGAACAGACAGAAGGTTTATAATGAACACACCGTTTAACAGACACTGCTGTTAGCAAATAAACAACCCAAAAACAGACTTTCCCATCAGTGCACTTAAGATGGCTCAGTAGTCTTACATTCTAGAAATTTAAACTAACAAAAAATACATCTCTTTAATCACTTTATTTTGAGAAAAACTAGTGGACAATGATAAGGACGCAGTTCATTGCTTGGAATAGGTGTGTCATGTGGATATGCGAGATTGAAATTATAAGAAGAGTACATACTAACCTTGAGAAGATCGTTCTGTAGAAGATTGTGGGAGATCATCTCTCTGCAAATGGCAATACAGGCCATAAATTCATAATAGATAAAATCATCTTTCAAATTTTATTTATAATACTAAGGCAGGGTAAGAATCAGCTAGAGATACAAATAAACATGACCACTAGGTTATGGTCTACTAAACAAATATATTTCACGTTGCTGTCTTTAGGTACAGTTAAAGATCACAAATGACCTCAAAATGTGGTAAGAACAACAAAGTGACACAGAACATGTAGCTGGGTTTGTCACTGATGTCTTTGCCAAATTCTTGATGTCTTCTGTGGTCTATTACTGTACAGACCCAAGGAATTTATTTGTTTTATATGATAAAAAGAAATTGTTCTTTATGGAGACAACAGCTATACATCTGTCTTCTAACAGATCACAAGTAAGAACGATTCAAAATGCATGTACCATTCAGCTAATCCGCCACCCCCCTCAAGTAAGCCACACCCTCTAATAAGCACACCCTTTCCCTTAAAAACAAAAATTCAAAATATCACTCCATGTCAGTAAGTATGATTAATCTATTCAAGTAATGTAATTTTAGTTTGTCAATTAAAATTGATTATGGTGATTGATTGATTGATGTTATCTTGTTGGCATCAATAGAAAATGGTATATGGAAATTACAGAACAATGCTAAAAATATAACATGGCTAAACAAGGTCCATTGAGAGAGTGAGATCATAAAATTGAGTTCTTTACTGAGTTTTAAATTAATAACTAAAGCCCCCACTAATAAGCCACCCCCTCAAAGTAACTGAAATAAATAAGCCCCCCCCCCCCCCAGAGGGGCTTAATAGAGGATTTACAGTAATATAAAGGTCATGAGAAGAGGTAAACTACAAAGCAAAAAAGAGAGACTGCTAGAAGGCTGCAATGAAGTTGCTCTGGTAAAGAGGAATGTGTACTTACCACTTTACCCTTAAGATCAACATCCATTGCAATTGCAATGGCTTCAAGACCTGTAAGAACTTCCTTTATGTCTGGTCTGTCAGCTGGGTTCACTTGAAGCATGTATCCTACACATCACATAGTCTCTCTGTTACTAGCTTTTACTAATTAATGGTAACTGATTAATAGATATTTTAATTCTGATCTGTTATTCCCATTACATCATGGAACAAACAGTAAAAAGACAATCAACTTTTTTTAAACCTTTAACTCCCGAAGTGATTAACTAGTAACTTCTCTCTATAAAACCCATACATTTATCCATCAAATATGTAATGAGAAAATTCAAACTCATCCGGTAGAAGTTGCTATCTTAATCTAACACCAAACTCTATTTACTAATTTACAAGGAAATGTGTAGCAGCTAGAGAGGTGAATTAACAATCAGATCATGTAATTACACACAACAGTAAAATGTCACTCACTAATAAGATCATGGAATACTGTGTATTTAGTGTCATTCTCTGGGATGGTGTATTTTGCATTCAATATTCTCAGCTTGGCTGAGTCTTCAAATGGGTGTTCCATAAAACACAAGAAGAACAGAATACAACCGAGGGCCTACAAAACATAAACATTAAATACAAACAATCAATAGAAAATTTACCAAATTATTTGAAAGTTATGATTCAATGTTACAGAACTGTGTTTGATTCTTAAAATAGCTAAATCCAGCTGTCCATCATAATTATTTAGACAAATAACTAACATCAACTAATATAATCCTTAAAAGCTAATTTAAAGTTCCTGTACAATGATACAATTTACTGTGGAAGTTTTACACTTACCCAAGTATCACCTTTTTCAGTGATTGGCATATTACTGTACAGATCAATCATTTCTGGTGCACGGTACATGGGAGTTGTGTTCCGTTGAAGCTGGTAGATAGAGAAAAAATGTAAAGTGGAGGTCATCCCAAAATTAAATTTGATTCTGATTTCTCTTAGGGGCTTCAAAGAACAAAAGGATTTTGATTTCAACACAGATTATCACAATTTAACTGGATGTAATTTATGGGTAAATCTTCACTCTTAATTAAATACTGGCAAATTTGCATTTTATTTTACCTCATCTTCAACAAGACTACGCCGGAGTGCTGTCCAAGACTCATCAGGCATTTGTTGCTGAGTAGTTGAGCTGCCAAAATCACAAAGTTTGATTTGGCCCTTTGCACTGATGAGAAGATTTTCAACCTAAAGAAAACTCATAGACTCAATTGATCTGACTTTAGAAAAATAAGAGCCTAATGATTTGATGTTCAATCTCATATATAATAAAAACAATTAAAATAAATAAATAATATATAAATTGAAATTTAACAGAGAACTTCTATAGGTTGGCTCTTCTTCCACTGTTTTTTCACGTTTAATATCAAATTTGAAGTGTTGGTCTTTGGAGAGAGAGGAAAAGAGAAAGAAACTTAAGAAAAACTCTCACTGCAAAGATGGGAACCAAAACCAAGCTCAACTTAAGATGTTGTCCCAGGCTGGGAATTGAAACAGGGCCTCAGTGGTAGGAAATGTGTTCTTTCATTACAGTTCCATCCCTGCTTCCTAAATGCTATGCTTACCTTCAAGTCTCTGTGTATAACAGGTGGGTTCTGTTTGTGCATGTGAGCAACTGCTCGGCAGATTTGATAGAACATCTTCAAAACCTGGTCTGGTGGATATGGCTGTCCACACCTCTCCTGTAACAGCTTGACCAGCTCTCCTCCTATTGAAAATGAGCATTTTTTTGAAAAACCCCTTTTAACACAAGCAGATATTGTTTGAATCCTAGCAACCATTAGAAATGCTCAAAATAAAGTGGAATCTTTATTATTCTGAAGCAGGAAAAATAGTTACCACTGCAGAGCTCAGTTAGGATGAGAAATTCAGACATTCCATGTTCAGTTTCTTTTTCACTCAGAGATGCTGCGGAATAAAACTGCACTATGTTTGGATGTCCTCGGAGACGTTTCTTTAAATAGTTAAGGTAGCACTCCTTGTACAGGCACTCCTGACTACTTCATTTCCTCATATTGCAACAAGGTACACAGTCAAATGAACGCATACCCATCAAAACAGAATCAAATTCTCCCATGTTTTCACAGGAACAAATTCAGCAAATACAGCCAAACCTGTATGACAAGTGGCACCATTTTAAGCGGTCACCCTGTATCAAGCTGTCAGTTGTCAAAGTCCTGAATTTGTTTCCCCTTAATCACTGTTAGTAATTTTCACCTTGATTAAGCAGTCAGCTCTATTGGTGTTTTTAACATATGCAAATTAGGACATGTGACAAACAATGGAATCCATGTATAATACGCACCATGATTTTGATGGTTATTTTTGTACAAATAAAGTGCGTATTATACAGGGATAAATACGGTAATCCTTCAAGTAATTTAAAATCCATGTTTCTCTCCAAAAATCAAAGTAAATAGTATTTTCAAGTGAGATTTTGTACATTAAGTGATCAATTTTGGGGTGAAAGGGTGTTGTTATCCTAATTTGTAACACCCCTAATCTGTAGATCCTATTAATATTTAGCAGTCAACCTGTATTAGGTGGTCACCCTGCCATTCCCCACGAGTGACCACTTTATACAGCTTTGACTGTAACAGTTGAATTTGAGTTCACTTAATGTCCTTTGTTAAAGAATTCCATACTCTGAGAAATGTGCACATACTACCAAAAAAGGATACAAGGATGGTTATTTCATTCAGTATAGATTTGTTGGCTGCATCATCACCTGCCATGAGTCGCTATAGAAAGGAAACATATTTCAAGATGTTAATTCACATAAGGTTCCTGATTTATAATGTAGAACAAAGAAGTGAAACTGTGTTTTATTTACTTTAAGCTTAGTAGTAAAACAACAAACATAGATGTTATCAAGACTGCTGTTATTATCATTATTACTATCTATCTATTGCAAACATAATAGTAAACATGACAAAAAGAAATCACTATATTCATCATTATCATTATTATATCATGAAAACCACCTGCTAAAAGACCAAGGTTTCCTTTAAATGAAACAAGATACACTTGTTACTTTAAAGACCAAACCTTACTACAAGTCTGTTTCATGCTAGATATCACAAACCCCAAAGGGCTAACAAGCTAAATATTATGTTGAGGCACACTTCCTTCATCTGATTTAAGTATAATGGATAAAATTAAAGCATCCCGTTTAGAAAGTCTAGATGTAACTTTGGGTAAATCGGTAGTGATTCAATTTTATCCTGGGTTAATAATTCACTTCTTTCATGTTTGGAATTTAGTGTAAAGTAACTTAGGATAACAAGATTAAAGAAATCAAAATTCATTTCACATGCTGTTGATCAAGTTCATTTTAATAAAAATATTCTAAGAATGGTTTATTTTGTTTTATTTCACATTGTTCAAGTAAGATTACAAAAGTCCTTGAAAAGGACAATACAAAACAATCTAATAACAAAATCTTATTAATCTAAAATCACCTTAATCATTTTAAAACAAAGCATACAAATCAAGTCAAAGAAAATGCGAACTTGTATTTTCAAGAATCATTGTACTGAAAACAAATTAGATCAACATATTTGAAAAATACTTCAATCAAGAATGCCCACCCACTCAAAGAACCATTTGTTTGTAAGTGGCTGACAAACAATAAGTTTCTGATCTCGTCTGATCTCGATTTTTTACCTGTCAACATCAAGAAACAGCTAAAATAATTAACGAATTCCTCGAAGTTTTACACGTGGGCAAAAATTCGCAGCGATCTACTTACTTTTTGCATGATTAATCACTTCGTAATCGTGCTATTACGTCAGATCACCGGCTACTGCTAATTTTTCTGTCAGTCATCACGAAAAGATTTCCTCTTTGATAGTAGACAGAAAGACAGGAGGAATACTTAATAAACACTGAAAACTGAGTTGTACCTTAAGTGCATATTCTTTACCGGTTGACGTGTCCTGGGCGACGAAAACAAATCCGTACCCTCCTAAAATAGAGGAATTAAAAAACAATTGTTAAAGTACCCGAGAGTCGAATCAAAAATCACAGCGAGAAACAAAAGATAATAAGCTTTAACTCTAATTTAAAGAAAAGGCTGTAGCTGACCCTCTGCGATAACTCGTCGCACCCTGAGTTGTACAGGTCCTAACTCAACATACTGCCCCACGAAGTCATTGTCCGACTTCCCTGTTTGGCTAATGTAGTTCAATGCAGAGCGAAAAATGTCTGCCATTTTTAGGTTCCGTTCGATAAGACAGCAAACTGCTAGAGGGTGGATTCTACGCGCACATCAGTTTCTAAATCTGCCCGCATTCTCTACGATAGCGGGTTAAATGTCGACCGAATATCAATATCCTTACGAACTCCAGAGAAGTCCAGAGTGGCCATTTTGCATTTAAACATCAACTGTACAGCGCATGATCGAAACCAAATCAATTTGCAATTATCATACACAGCGGTAACTCATGAAAATCAAGATGGCGGTCAATTCGATTTGTTGGAAGATGCCTTCCAGGTTTCGTTTCTATTCTGCAAAATCGAAAAGAAAAGTTCGAGTCCAACCATATTTAATAGAGTTCAACAGGTTGCTGGAATCGAGTATTACTGCAATTGAAGGAGTAAGCTTGTTTTCTTGTATGATTTCTCTCTTGAAAATGAACTTAGTTTTCGTTACTAAGGACTCCAGCTAATGTTTACATGTCACTTAACTTTTTTTTCAGGTCTCTAATGAAGATCTGCTCCATGCAGTTGTAGCATTGTATGATATATGCCTTCCTGAAATTACACCTGAAGTTTTGTATCCAACAGTTTGCGGAAAATGGGAAAAAACAATTGTTTTACTCAGAGACTTCCAAGGTTGTTTAAACATAATTAAATATCGCATAAATATCGACCTACCTCAAACTTCATCTAGATTTTAAATATATTTTATAAGGATTTTTTGAGATTTCTGGTTAAATTTACAGCTTTACTTGGAGAATTTTGGGAACAATCTTTAATATCCGATTATTTTTGTAAGATCTTGTAAGAGCTTAATAGAAAATTAACATTCTCAGAAAGTCCGATGTGATCCCGTACAATACTATTAAACTGAGCTTATTGGTCTTCAAACAAACCACTCTAAAGTATTATTTGAAATCTCGGGAGGAAATTATCCCTAAGAGATCCTTGTATGAAAGCCTGAATTCTCTTTGATATATATTTGTTACATATTCATTGCAATGCAAACAGGGATATTATTCTTTTTGACTCAAATATGTTTGAAAAAAAGGAAACCACTGGTCTGTTTTGCAATAAATATGTTTCATACATTGAAATTTCAGTTATTTTCATTCTCTTGTTGTTTGAAAATTAGATCTCTTGCTTGAGATGAAAGGTGTCTCTCCAGAAAGTGATGAAGATCCAGAGTTGACTGAAGATAGTTTGAAACCATTTATCAGCAGTAAATTGTGGAGAGATATCTTTGATGAACAATCTACTGAAACAAAATCTGAAGATTTACCTGCTGATAAACAAGAAACTGGAAATAACAATAAAGAAACAAAAAATCTAAGTAAACAAGTCTCTTGGAATGATGATGCACAGGATGTAAAAAATGAATCCACTGACTCTGCCCATGAAAATTCACAAGAGGATGATGAAAGTACAGATGATTTGAATACTGTTTATGATGAGTGCTCTACAAAGAGAAACACTTGTAAATGTGACAGTAAGGAGACAAAGACTCATCAGTATAAAGAGACAGAAAAGAATGATCTAGCAGAGGAAAAGAATGGGAGTAAGAATGAAACTATGGAGAGGGACGTTGAACCAGGAAAGTTTGATGGTGTGTTTAGTGACACAGATGACAGTGATGCAACTGCTGAAAGGTAGAAATAGAGAAACTGTACTTTTTCTGATAGATCTTTTACTATACTGGAATGTGAAAATTCTGTGTTTGAGTCAGTGTTACTGTAGAGAACCAGAATGTCAAAAAGCTGACAATATGATGCCCTACACTTAAGAATAAGATGACATTTGATATGTATCATACCATAAATCCTCTAACAAGCCAACCCCCTCTAATAAGCCACTCCCCTCTAACCCCCTCTAATAACCCCCCTCTTTAGAGGAAGAAATTGATTAAGCCCCCTCCTCTATTAAGCCCCCCCATCCCTCCCCCTCAAAAAACAAAAACTCAAAATAACACTCCATGTCAATAAGTATGATATTAAATTTATTCAAATACTGTAATAGTTTTAGTTTGTCATTAAAAATTGATTATGGTGATTGATTGATTGGTGGTATCATGTTGGCATCAATAGAATACGGTATACGGAAATTACAGAGTGATGCTAAAAGTATAACATGGCTAAACAAGGTCTATTAAGAGAGTTAGCTCATGAAATTGAGTTTTTTATTGAGTTCTAAATTGATAAGCCCCACCCTCTTTTAAACCCTCCCTCCTCTAATATGCCACCTCCCTCCTCTAATAAGCCACCTCCCTCCTCTAATAAGCCACCTTCCTCCTCTAATAAGCCACCTCCCTCCTCTAATAAGCCACCTTCCCTCTCTAATAAGCCACCTCCCTCTCTAATAAGCCACCTTCCCCTCTAATAAGCCACCTCCCCCCTCTAATAAGCCACCTCCCCCCTCTCATAAGCCACCTCCCCCTCTAATAAGCCACCTCCCCCCTCTCATAAGCCACCTCCCCCTCTCATAAGCCACCTCCCTCCTCTAATAAGCTACCTCCCCCCTCTAATAAGCCACCTCCCTCCTCTAATAAGCCACCTTCCCCCTCTCATAAGCCACCTCCCTCCTCTAATAAGCCACCTCCCTCCTCTAATAAGCCAGCTCCCTCCTCTCATTAGCCACCTCCCTCCTCTAGTAAGCCACCTCCCCCTCTGATGAGCCACCTCCCCCCTCTCATAAGCCACCTCCCCCGTCTCATAAGCCACCTCCCTCCTCTAATAAGTAAGTAAGTAAGTAAGTAAGGACTTTATTTATAGAGGGGGACACGTAACAGCTGAAAAGCTGACAAACCTGTGGCCCTCTAACTAGATTATACAGCATTACAAAAAACTGATAAATAAATAAATATATAAATAATTACAAAATTCTATGATAGAAATAGCAGGATATATTAAAAATATTCAGAAAGAAAAATTAATTTATAAAAAATTAAAATTAGATAATGTGCTATTGCTTAATATTGTTTCAAAGTTGTCCAGGTTTTTATATGAGCTTATAAAATGCTTTTTCACAGCTGTTTTGAATAGTTTTATACTAGGCTTATAGGCCCTCTGATGAGCCACCTCCCCCTCTAATAAGCCACCTCCCCCCTCTCATAAGCCACCTCCCCCCTCTCATAAGCCACCTCCCTCCTCTAATAAGCCACCTCCCCCCTCTGATGAGCCATCTTCCCCCTCTGATGAGCCACCTCCCCCTCTGATGAGCCACTTCCCCCCTCTGATGAGCCACCTTCCCCCTCTGATGAACCACCTCCCCCTCTCGTAAGCCACCTCCCTCCTCTCATAAGCCACCTCCCCCTCTAATAAGCCACCTCCCCCCTCTGATGAGCCACCTTCCCCCTCTGATGAGCCACCTCCCCCTCTGATGAGCCACCTCCCCCCTCTGATTAGCCACCTTCCCCCTCTGATGAGCCACCTCCCCCTCTCGTAAGCCACCTCTCTCCTCTCATAAGCTACCTCCCCCCTCTAATGAGCCACCTCCCCCTCTAATAAGCCACCTCCCCCTCTGCTGACCCACCTCCCCCCTCTGATGAGCCACCTCCCCCCTCTGATGAGCCACCTCCCCCTCTTGTGAGCCACCTCTCTCCTCTCATAAGCTACCTCCCCCTCTAATAAGCCACCTCCCCCTCTAATAAGCCACCTCCCCCTCTGCTGAGCTGCCTCCCCCCTCTGATGAGCCACCTCCCCCTCTAATAAGCCACCTCCCCCTCTGCTGAGCCACCTCCCCCCTCTGATAAGCCACCTCCCCCCTCTGATTAGCCACCTTCCCCCTCTGATGAGCCACCTCCCCCTCTCGTAAGCCACCTCTCTCCTCTCATAAGCTACCTCCCCCCTCTAATAAGCCACCTCCCCCTCTAATAAGCCACCTCCCCCTCTGCTGAGCCACCTCCCCCCTCTGATGAGCCACCTCCCCCCTCTGATGAGCCACCTCCCCCCTCTGATTAGCCACCTTCCCCCTCTGATGAGCCACCTCCCCCTCTCGTAAGCCACCTCTCTCCTCTCATAAGCTACCTCCCCCCTCTAATAAGCCACCTCCCCCTCTAATAAGCCACCTCCCCCTCTGCTGAGCCGCCTCCCCCCTCTGATGAGCCACCTCCCCCTCTAATAAGCCACCTCCCCCTCTGCTGAGCCACCTCCCCCCTCTGCTGAGCCACCTCCCCCCTCTGATGAGCCACCTCCCCCTCTGATGAGCCACCTTCCCCCTCTGATGAGCCACCTCCCCCCTCTGATGAGCCACCTCCCCCCTCTGATGAGCCACCTCCCCCCTCTGATGAGCCACCTCCCCCCTCTGATGAGCCACCTCCCCCCTCTGATGAGCCACCTCCCTCCTCTATTAAGCCACCTCCCCAAAGTATCTGAAATAAATAAGCCCCTGGGGGCTTCTTAGAGGATTTATGGTATTTTTAATGTATTAGGCAATCACTTAGCTGAGGGTTTCCTCCCTTTAACTGTCATCAAGTGCTGGATAATGAGCCTCGCCAAGTTACCAGCTGATAGTTTCAAACAAAATTAATGCAACATTAAACATTGGAAAAAAAAATAAACACAGCCATTAACTTGTGACAGTGTATGAAATTGTTACCAGTAGATACTACCAGAATGGTACATGTAGTGATAACTAGGATGAATAGTTGTTTTGCAAAGCTTAATGACCAAGCTGGTGATCAATTATTTGATTTTTGACAGTGAAGATGAAGAAGAAGACTTCTCCAAAGGAGTTGAGGATTTTGTTGAGGCAGCTAAAAAAAGGAGATTAGAGAGGCAGAATGGCAATGGTGATAACTATTTTCCTTTTGTATCCCTTTAAACCCTAACATCAGTATGCATATTCTCTATACTGTTCTCTATGCATTTCCTGAGGTGCTAACAAGGAGAATTTGTTTAACAATCAAGGGCTGTTTTAACTGGATGATCATTTCCTTTATTCTCATGACCTTAATGTTTGATTCAAGGGTGATATTATAAGGAGAAATTAAATGCTAGTCACTGTTAGGGCTTAAAGGGGTAGTAGAAAATGACATATGGAATAAGTCTTAGTTTTTAAAAGTATTTGTATATTTTTAGTAGGTATAAAGAAAATGATTTTGATTTAGTTTCAGAGTCCAATCTAGGAATAGAATCTTTGATTATTGGAGCTGCCACCTTTGAACGTTCATACAGGTCAGGGCTGGATCCAAACATGTTTGAATCAAGTTCCAAAAGGTTGAAAATTTTTTTTTAAATAGTATTGTAATTATTTAAGACTCATAACATCTGTGTCAAATGCTTGTTTTTTGATCAGTACAACACGTCATAAGCCATCAGAGAAAGTTATGCAGCTGAACTTACTTGGAATTAGAAAAAGGTGTCGGAAATCAGGAATTGGAAAGTTTCTCCTTGAAGTGAGTTTACTTTAATTTTGATACCAGGATATTGTGGCTTTACCCCTTCATTGTTTGCTCTGCTTGGTCCCTCCTGGAAGTGAAAGGATAAACATGACAATTGTCATGTGGTGTAGCAGTTGCCCATATGATTCTTGATGTGGTTGTTCTTGAGAGCGACTTCTCCATTTAAGTGACTGCTCTCACAGATGTTGTTATTATTATAGTAACAGAATTACAAGGACGGTAGGAAAGAGTAGTCTGATAATCTACCTAGGAGAAGTCTTAGAGAGGACCAAGGCTGTGCTCTAAGGAAAATTGAATGGGGCCCAGTGTTCTGAAACTGTGAAATCCAGGGTGCCCAGTATATGCTTTGTATGAAAAATTAAAATTCCTGAGTTGCCCAAGAGCAAAATTAAGGTGCCAGGGACCTCCATGCACTGCTAGACCACAGCCTTGGTGGACTGTTGTTAGTTCCAGTGGAAGAGGTTTCAACATTTATGTTCACTTACTTTTTTCTTTGTTTATTACGATTCCAGACACTAAAAGATCCTATTATCATCGGTCCTTATGACACTATTGCTGTGTATGCTGATAATGATGCTGTTGATTTCTTCAAGAAAAATGGCTTCACTGATGATGTGGTTCTTTGTAGCAGATTTACGTAAGATTCAAAATTCCTTTCCTCTAAATTCTGAGCCTCATTCTTATTTAAGTTACTTTAAAACTTGTCTCGTGCAGAGTTCTTTTCATTCATAATTCATTGAGTTCTTTTCCTAGTGATTTGACAGATAACTGGATCAATAGTACATTGATGTGTTACCTTCCTCCATTCACTGGTTAGTTCTTTATTTTGATGATGACAAATAGGTTTTTGTTTCCTTGTGATCAGGCATTCCTTTTCCAGAGTATAAAATTGCGACTTATGATAAGTAGAGGTGGACGGGAGTGTTCTCTCTCTCTCTCTCTCTCTCTCTCTCTCTCTCTCTCTCTCTCTCTCTCTCTCTCTCTCTCTCTCTCTCTCTCTCTCTCTCTCTCTCTCTCTCTCTCTCTCTCTCTCTCTCCAGACCATGACTGCCCATCACCCACCTCTATCACTTGAAAATAACGAAAAAGGGGGAAAACACAAGTTCACACTTTCTTACCAGGTACGGACTACTCTGGGGCATTTAGAAGTGAAGAAGACCTAAAAGCTATGGATGATGACATAAGAAAATGGTTAAGTATTGAAGGTTTTTCTTGGAAGGATAAAATCTTTCACTTCTTCTTCTTTCCTTTTTGTTATCCTCTTCATGTCCTTTCCCCTTGTGCTTGCCTCTACTTGTTTAAAGAAAAAAAAACATAAAAAAGATGGCACCTTTTCTGCAGACTACTTCTGTCCAATTTTGTTTGTTTTTGTCACTTGATCCTCATGGATTTTACTGTTTTATAGGAGAGAAAAAAGTCTTGAGGCTTACCAGGCCCAGGCCACTTGTGTGGTGAGAATGCAGCATGAAATAAAGACTCTCAGAGCTGTTGTAAGTTTGTTTGAATTTTGTAACTATAACAGACAGGAAAAAAGTCTGGTTACATCATCTCAGTTTTTCAGCTTATGAAAATCAAATCACAGATGAAGAAAGTGGCTGTTACATGTATCAGATACTTGTTGAAATAGCTAATGTGACGTGTGCAATTTAAGGTTGACACACAAGATGAGGCCATCAAAACCCTAACAAGTGCTAAGGAAAGACTAGTAAAAGAGAAACATAAACTAGGTGAGTTTCTTGTCGTTTACTGATGAGTGAAGAATCTGCAACTTGTAGACAACTTAACACAAAACTATTTGTGTTTCTTGTGCAGAGAAAGAATTACTTGCTTACAAGATGAAGGACAAAGATGGTATTCTAGATAGCAAGGACTGTGACAGTGGTAGGAGAAAAAAGTGTTGTTGGGAATTATTGATGAAACATTAGCCATGAAGGAAACAGCCAATCAAAAGGCAGCATCACCTTGATGCTGCTTGTTGTTAATAGCCACAAAGGTCCTAAGTGTAACAAGATGTAACAATTCATTTAGTGTTTCTTTATTTTCTATCAGTGTTTGTGTTCTTTTAGTCTGTTTTCCTTTTGCTTTTTCACTGAAATTTTGTTCACGGAGTTTAACCTTTTTTTGTTTCTTGCAAAAAGATGATGACAATTTATACGAAGCACTCGCTCACATGCTTAGCAAAAAACACGTGACCGACACGGACTTAGACTGGGACTTGGAGGCCATATCCCATGGAGACTTTCGAGATGTGCCTCAAGGTTGTTTGACTTTCTTTTCAAAGCAGTCATACCCATAAAATATATCTTGCTTTCTTACAGAAGTACTTTATATCAATCAACATTCAGACAAGCTTATCAGTGATTAAACTGCTCAGACATATAAGCTTGCCTTTGAAAACCTCACTTGCGAGGGAGCAAGTATCGTCGTAAGGTGCATGTAACCCCTCCCCCCAGGAAAAACGTCCTGGTATGTTCTCCACTCCTCTCCCCTTGTTTAACAAAATTTGCCTACGCCCTTGACTTGACAACGAATCATCACATTAATCTTGGATCTTTTGATCAAAAGTTACTAACATACAGGATAATTAAAGAAGCGTAGTGGGAGGAAGATGCTGGAAAAGCATTCAAGTTACCTGCACTTTCTGACTGAACATAACAGGCGCAAATTTTAGTAGAAGTAGAAAAGGAAAGGAAGATTTTCCTCGGTAGTTTTCAAAACCTTCATAACTTATAAGTTTTAAGCTGAGAGAGTCAGCTCGCGAAAATTCTAAATGCAGACAGACATGGACCATCATTCTGTTTTGTTGCACTTACTACTGCAAGTCGCCTTTCAGTTTTTCCACGGCCATTCAACCGTATGCTTCAGAAAGGATTGGTAGAACCCTATAACTCCTATGAGTGACCAGGAAAGAATTTCTCTTCACAATATCAATAAACTATGAAGCTGACAAGTGACGAGAATTAAGAAAAATATCATAAAGGGGATTGTTAGTTGATCCAATACCATAATTTTTTACTATAACATCATAACAATTGTATGGCGGACAATAAGGAGAATTACTGCGAGATCCTGGGAACGAAAGGGTCAAAGGGTATTTGAGGCGAAGAAAAGGTATTAGTATAATTTCAGAGCTGAGCAAAGAGTTTCCAGCAATCTGATTGGTCGAGCGGTTCCTTATATGACGCTATATAAACCGCTCCGCGCGGTTTATAAAAAGGGTAAAATAAAATGTTAATAAATGTTAAAAAAATGTTATGGTTTTAGATATTTCTCTGTTGCTCAGCTCTGAAATTATACTGAAACAATTATTCGCCTCAGGTTCGGTGAATATTGTCGAAAATCCCCGCGACTTCGTCTCGGGGATTATTCGACGATATTCACCTCACCTTCGGCGAATAATTGTTAAATATTTACTGACGGTGGTTCTTTCAAATTTTGCAGAGGATGAGGAGTTAGTATCTTCGTTCATCGCGAGTCGCAGTGAAAAACAGCTTGTTCAGCAGATGAAACGCAGCTTGATGGCCACCAAAAACTATAAATACGTTACAATAAACAGCGTCAAAAGGGTGACTCATCAACAATCAATACAAACGTTTTGGTGCGATAGACACTTAAACAAGCAAAAAAAAAATCATTTGAGCCTAAAACTCTTTTCTAAACTTTCTGTTCATAGGCTTGAGTTGGCTTCTCAATTCCATTAGATGCTAGTGACGGAAGAAGAAGTTTATAAAGTCTTTTGTTGGTTTTAATCGGAGATTTGTCAAATAAGAACGAGATTTTTGCTAGGGAGGAGTTCCTTACTAGTTCCTTGAGTACAATTTCCTGTCGCTGTGTTGTTGCATAGTTATGAACAAATTACCTTACTGGTAGAACTTTGTATAATTGTATATACAGAACTCTTACATAGCTACCATAGGGTTGGGACAGAATAGTGTGCTTACACTATGTTCTAGCTATCATTCTCGCTCAACTTTTGTAGGTGGAGTCTTGCCACATTGCTTTCATGGAAACGGGTTTTGACGCAAGAACTCAAAGACTTGGTGATCCTGTGGTATGCACTCAGTTGTACTACTGTGGGGGCTCAGACGATAAACAAATTGAAAGAATCATGAAACAAGGTTTTAGTAAAGAAGGTATGATGTGGTCTACAGTATATCTTTTGTGCATTTTATCCACCCCCAAAAAATTACTTAATTTACCTACTGATACATCCTAGCGTTTTGTTTTAAGTTGTTGATTCAAGTTTGTCCATATTTCAAATTTTCAGATTTCACTCGTGGTCCATATGGCAAAGGTCTTTATTTT
Organism: Stylophora pistillata; assembly: GCF_964205215.1. NCBI lineage: Eukaryota > Metazoa > Cnidaria > Anthozoa > Scleractinia > Pocilloporidae > Stylophora > Stylophora pistillata. The sequence goes on from NC_142529.1 coordinate 789,135, forward strand.
TCAATGCAAGCGAGTCAGGCAGCGGCCTTTTCCTCGGTAAGGAGTTGCTCATCTAGTATTTGCGATTAAAGTTCCCTTTTAAAGAAATTTTCTAATCGAGTGTCGAAAGAATTCCGGTTTGCTTTGCTTCGCTCTGTGATTGGTTCAGAAAAGTCGCACCACTCTCTCATCCAATCAGATTTAAAACTTAAACCAATATGAGTTGGTCGGCCGCGTTTTCCCGCGCTATATACAGTTTGGTCGGTTTCAATTTGACTTCTCATTGGCTCTTGAAGGTATTTTCTTTTCTTCTGATTGGCCGTAGTGATTATTTTGATTTTGGTTTTACGACATTCACTCGAAAAGCGCTCAAACCTGGTAAAGAAATACTCTACCTCTGAACTGATGGGGGGGGGGGGTGGGGGGTCTTACCAGATTAGTAGGCAACGGATGCGTAGGCTCCCTCGACCATCAAGCCAAACGGGGAAAACAAATTTCTATAAACTTTTTCAGCACACGTTTTTTTTTTTTGTTGTTTTTTTTTCTTTATCGAAGGTACGCGCACGGCAAGTCCTTTGATATGAACTGTTGCGCCAACATAAATTGCCTCTCACAGCGTACATTGTTAACTCTAATGGGGAGCATAGATGTGCGCGTAGTCAAACGATGGAAAATGTGCGGGTGTAACATTTGTTGAAGACTACATTTGGTGGAAACAAAACACGAAACTTAGTTTGATGCATTTAACTTATGCTGGGCGGTAACCACATGTATAAATGATATGTTTTTAAAAATTTCAGCCTGGAAAGCTGCTATTGTGTAATGTTGGACTTGGTTTGACTGAATCTGTTGTGGTTCGTGATCGTGGAAGGTAAATGAATCAACGTAATTACTTGGAAAAGGCGACTCGATTGTATGCAGTTTACAGATCTACTGGACATTGACTATTTGGTCATGTTACTGTGTATAATGGTACTATTGTTACGCGACTCGGGCAGTCAGAGGGCCAGTAACTAAAATCAACCAATCAAAATGCTCTATTGCCGGTCAATATTCTCTCAGTATTGGACCGGGCACTGTCCCGAATGGTCCCGAATGATACCGCACTTGTGTCCCTTTGAACTTCAGTCGTATAATAAATCTCTTATTAACCAAGCTCGCTCAGGACCGTACTGGAAGAATATCGGCTCTCGGTCTTTTTTGTACGGACCTCGCTGCACTCGGTCCGTACTGTCAAGACCTCGGGCCGATATTCTCCCAGTACGGCCCTCGCGCTTGGTTAATAAGATATATGTATCATACCCCAACAAGTATACCAATAGACATTTAGAGGACTAAATCTCATGTTGTCACTTTTAGGACATTACCTCCTCCAGGATTTGATTCTATTTTGGTGAGTTGTTGTGTTATTTAAATTACAATCATTATCACTACACGTGGCCAAATGACAAACTGCCCTCTCTTAAACGCTCCTTTTCGCGGGCCAAACGGCAAAGTGCGGGTTGTTAATGGTATTTGTCGCCCTGACATATATTTTGTTAAATGAATTTGTACGATTTGGCCTTGTGCGATGATAATGGTAATCACATAACTTTTGGAGGGCAAATGATGCTACTCGGGCCACAAATAAACATGTGCCCTCCAAAAGTCGTGTGATTGTCCTATTTCTATTTTTAGGTTCTTCAGGAGAAATACTATTTAGAACTTGACGCTAACACTCAATTGTTTATCTCAATAGACTGGTGGTCGCCCACCCTCGCCTGTCTTTCCAGGCCACCCGCAGCAGGAGTATGTAGTGTTCGACCCTCTCCAGGTTAAGTGTTTGCACCTGATGAAAATTCTCTCGAGCAAATTTATTTACATTTCTTATCAATCAGCTTGTTTTCTAGTCGATTGGTCTCCTGAGTATATTTCATTTGATATCTCTGCTCAGTTCTTTTTTATGAAGTACTTATTTATGTTATTCCTATTTTTCTTAAACATCCCCAGGCCATTCCAGTCTATCTTGTGGAGTATTCAACCTCTCGATGACCTTCCAGAGCAGAAGACTTTTAGCTACAGTACGGCTCAGCTGGAATACTTCTTTGAAAAAAGCAGATCGCGATGTAAAAATACTTGTTTTAGATGAAATAAACTCGTCAATATGTGTGGTATAAATAGGAACTTTTTGCGCATAGTTTGGGTTTGACACGAGTAGAGCGCGACATTTAATGCCTGGGCGGACTGTGCGTCCAGTGCTCCTAGACGATAATCTATTTGTGTTTCTTTTCGTCTTTTTCGTTATCCTCTGAGGACAAACTTTCCAGGAAAGTAAGACGTCCGATAGGGAAATGATGGACGTATGTTTGGTCGATAAATAGACTGAAAGCACCCGTAACATGGCTAGTGACATATTTGCTGATCTAGTTCTTTCTGGCCACCGACAAACATACCTTCTTACTTTCTGACCTTCCCGGATCTATTCTATCGACATATGCTGCCTTCAAAACTTGCTTGTACGACTTAGTGCAGAATCGTAAAATTATTGATCACAATCACAGCCAAGTTGTTAAACTACTAGTTTCTAAACTACAGAAGGTACGTACAATCCGAATGAAAATCAAAATAAAAGTGGCAGAGCCATCTCGGATTCCGCACTATCCCCCAAAACTAGCGAACTTCAAAGACGCATGATGAAGCACAAGTTGCCATAACTCTCCAAAGTCCTGTCTTCTTTCTTAATCAACGGGCGTTTGCAAATACTGGACTGGATCGGATCGGATCGGATCGGATCGGATTGACAAAATCTGGACCGGATCGGACCGGATTAACAAAATCTGGATCGGATTGCGTCCGATTGACAAAACCCGGACTGGGTCCGAAAAAAATCGGATCGCCGAAAATAGTCCCGAAAATAGTCTCGCCAAAATAGTCACGTAACATTTCATGATCAAGTTTTGGCATAGAAATACGACTGCCTTTTTTTCGCTGCTCAGTGAAGCAAAGTTGTAATGGTTCAAGTTGAATGAAGCACTAGCAAGGCTATATACATGGTGTTGCGAGAACTGTCTCACTCCACATCCCACGAAGACGGAATATATATTGTTTGGTGGACGCGGAAAATTTACTGGGCCAAAACAAGCTATTAAGATGGGTGATTATGTTATCGAGGAGGTTGTTTCTACAAGATGTCTAGGTGTTCAGACAGGTAATGCTCTTAAATGGGATCATCATGTATCGGAATTAGCTAAGTCATATACGTAGAAGTTGAATTTACTTGAATCCTTGTATTTCCTGCCTAAAGGAGCAAGAACTGATTTCTATTTTAACGTTATTGTGCCGTCTGTGACATATGGTATGTTAGTTTGGGGCTCTTGTGGTCGAGTATTTTTCTCAAGCTTAGAATCTATACATGTTAGAGCGGCGAAAATAATATTTAACTTGGATTGGTGTACTCCAAGCAAGGAGGTTCTTGCCACAGTAAAATGGAATACCGTAGAGATTATGTATGAGAAACGATTACTAATCTTAGCGCATCACGCTTATCATCATCTTTTACCATGTCCTATGAACCGTCGCTTTGAAAAGTATGTAAGTAGCTACGACTTCAGGAGGAAAATGAAATTTAAGTTACCTAGACCGATATGGTCAAGAAATCATGCTCATACAAGTCAATTACTTAGTGGAACGCTCTGGAAAATCAAATGAGATCAATTCAAGACGTTGACGCTTTTAAAAAGTCACTCAAGTGTATTTTTAAGCCACGTATATTATAATGATGTACTATGTAGAATTTTTATTGTTGAAAATATGTAGAAATCTTACATTAGTGTTCTTATAATTAGTTGGGAATTTAGTTTTATTGTATTTAGTTAGGAATTTAGTTTTATTGTTCGTACACGACCACATCAGCTTTTGCTGAATTTTTTTTTATCGTGTTTAAATAAATGCTGTTGTTGTTGTTGTTGTTGTTGTTGTTGTTCTTTTTCGTAGAAGATATTCCACAGGCGACCCCAGCTCACTACACTAAAGGAATAGTTGTTTCACCTAAACAGGCATAAAGAACTGCAGAAAACAGACGAGGTAAGTTCACGTACTTTATTATTTTGAAAACCATACATAATTATGCCATAATAAGAAACACATTTGTAGCCTTGCACACTGTGCATAGTTTTTTTGAAATTTATTTAAACATTATTGTAAATTACTGACCCATCATTGTAACTAGTTGCCGAAAAGCCTTTTTAGGAGCAATTATCAAAGATTATCATTATCATAACGAACGTTTCGGACTCCATACACCACTGTTTTATAGAGCGCTCAAAATCGACGGTTAACACTGTAATGTAACATCGCTTTTCGCAACACTGTCACAATACGCCACTTGCATTGTAACACAACACCACTTTCCCGTCACGATCACGTACGCTCGTAAGAAAACAACTCTACACGTATGTGGATATTCATTTTCAACTACAATAAATTCCATGAAAGCTTGGTTTTTGATGTTATATTCCACATGTTACATTCCACGCTTTTATTCTCCTTTAAATATTTGCTAGTTTTTTTATAATTTTTCTTTTTTTTTTTTTAACGGCCCACGCTTACGCTTAAAATTCGATCTTAGTATGTTAGGTATTTAGTTCTTAACCGAGCGAGAGGTCTGTATGGGAGAATCTTGACCGAGGTCGCTAGTACAGACCGAACGCAGAGAGGTCTGTACTATACCAGCGACCGAGGTCAAGATTCTCCCATACAGACCTCCAGCTCGGTTTATAAGATGTTTATCATATGGCTGTGTCTTATATGCCAATTTTTTTATATTCTTTGTACCTTTTTTTTCTAGACCGGTCTAGATGCCGGTCTAGATGGGAAAATCTAGACCGCTTTCAATATTGATTTCAACCAATCAAATTCGTGAATTCGGTAGTTCCCAGTCCTTGTGAGACACAGCCATTTAATAATTCCTGTTAAGGACCTTTAGACCCCATACACAGTACGCTTGAGTCGCCTGATGTCTGAAGTTAGTCGTGCACAACGGCGCTCCTCGCACTTGATCGAGAAGCAGCCTGATCGAGAAGGAACATCCTGAACCAAACCACAACCTGACGACTACGGGGAATCAGCACGTGAGAGATTTTTGCCCCACAGTAAGTTAATGTTGTAAGTAATGTTGCCATGCCGCATTGAAATATTGTTGAACCCTGCTTGATGCAGTGTTGTGGGTTTAGCTCTGGTTGATGCTCCGCCGCTAAGGTGATGGGTGTCTCGAAAACGCAAACCTCGAAGAATTTGTTTACGACATTTCGAAGAGGACCGTGATTCGGATCATGCAGACTTTATCTCAGCTGCGCAACAGATGTCGACGCTGCAGTCGGCCTGTAGAATCCTAGTTTGAAATCGTAACTTCCCTAAAACCTTTTTCCGTAAACATTTGAGAATGTCTTGCAGACAGCTGTAAAAATTTGACTCTAGAATGTGACGTTATGAATGGAAAATAAGCTCAAACCATCGGTCAACAATTTTACTTGTGCAAGATTTGCAGAAGTAATGTTCACAGATGAACTTCGCTTAAAGCTAATAACTACAAATTCAGAATGAATCACTTTGATTATGCATAGTCAGATGAATTTTAATCCTCTACGCCATCTCCTCAGTTCAAGCTGTCATCTACGGTCAGTGTAGAACGCAGACTGCGGACTGCAGACCGGGGGTAAAATGCAGACTGAAGGTAAAATGCAGACTGCAGACTGCAGACCAGGGGTAAAATGGAGACTGAGGGTAAAATATTAATAATAAAAAAACGAGTCTTAAGGATGAAATAAAGAGTGTTCGCACCCGTAAAATAATGTCACGTCAGGACTCACGAAACACACAAAGGCCGCTTTATGTTTAATTTTTCGTGTTTGTAGATGTAGATGTAGATTTACTTATACTCGAAATTTATGGAGCTTGACAGGCACCTAGCTTAGATAGCTAATGAATCGAGTAGAAAATAAATGAAATATAATACTAAAAAGTTACAATAAAAGTTCAGAGATAATAAGTAAAATATAAGGTTAACTAATTAATTAATTAATTAATCAACCAGTTAATAACATTATAAATACACTAATATAGTTATATACATGCTACTGAAAAGATAGGATACTAAAACTACATCCAGAGTAAAAATTACATTAAGTCTAAGAGCTACAAAGGGTACAGTTACATACGTGGAAAGTAATTTTCCTGATACGTGTTATAAACTCTTTTAGTGTTCGTGAAGTTCTTAAGTCATTATTTAAAGAGTTCCAGATTTTTGGACTAAAGTACCTGAAAGTATTTAGCCCATGCTTAGTAGTGTTGACTCTAGGTTGTACAAGAATCAGTTCGCCACATAGGTTGTGTGAGTTGTTTCTAAGCCTCAGCAGAGTACGAAGTGGATTTGATGTTGTCCCATGAATAACTTTGTAAATAAGAATGCACATGTCCTGGACTCTTCTGTTGTGCAATGTGGGCATATTTACTGTTTCAAGTAGAGTACTATAGGTACTAGTGCTGTTGTTAAGGACTGATCTTACAGCACGCTCGTCGAGTTTTTCAAGTTTAGCCGATGTTGTTTTTCCACAGTGCATCCACGCTGTGGAACAATAGGTAAAGTGAGGAAGAATGTAAGCCTTATATAGTGTAAGCTTGGTTTGTAAGCTAAGAAGTTTTCTGAACCGGCATATGATTGCAATTTGCTTGCTAATCTTCTTGCATAGTGAAGCTACGTGATTGTTGAAATTCAGCTGGTCATCTATAAGCACGCCCAGGAGTTTGCAGGTGGTAGAGGGTTGTATAGATGTTCCATCAATCATGAAGCTGATTTTGTCTTTCTTTGCTTGGTTATGTTGGAGATTTGATTTTGTGAAGACCAAGGATTCACATTTCTTAGCATTTAGGAGGAGGCTGTTGTCCTTGATCCAGCTTGAAACCACAGCTACCGGTAGTTCAGAATTTAGGATCCTCTGTACAATTCTCGCGTTTGCGTTAGTACAGTAAAGTTGTTTGTCGTCTGCATATGCGGGTAGTTTGGCTTTTTTAATGTTGTAGAACAAGTCGTTTATAAAAATGTTGAATAGCTGCGGGCCTAATACAGACCCTTGTGGAACACCTGACCTTATCTTTTCGGTGCGTGAACAAATGACATTTAGCCTAACACATTGTGTTCTGTTTTTCAGATAGTTTGCCAGTAGCTCTAGGCTTTCTAGGCTGACACTGTACGCTGCAAGCTTTTCAAGTAGTAGATTGTGAGGGAGGCGATCAAAGGCTTTGCTGAGGTCAATTAGTGTCATTCCAACAGTGTTGTTTGAATTTAGTTCAGTTTTCCAGTCTTCAGTCAGTCTCAGCAAGGTATTACAGCAGCTGTGGTTCTTTGGGTAAGCAGTTAGGGTGGCTGGGAAGATAGTTTCAAAGTAAGAGGTTAACTGGATAGACCACCGTCACCTTTCAGCAATATCAATGCACAAACCTCTTAGTACATTGAAGTCAAGTACAAATATTGAATGTCTTTCACAAACTATGCTCGATACCTACAAGTTTACCTTGCCTTGTTGTTGTGCTGTCGTGTTTTGCTTGCCTTGTCTTCCAAGGCCATATGAAGAATTTGAACGTTGAAAGAGTTACTCGGTCCCAGACCTATTCGCGAAAGCACAATTCAAAATGGCCGACATGTAAACAAAGGTAAGATACATAGCATTACGATCAGTTTGGGCGCTTTTGTGAAACTTGGTTCAACAAAATGGGGAGTTCAAGAACTCGAGGTTGATAATATGTTTGACTAAGGCGAATAAACGCCTTTTGGTTTGAGTTTTCAGGATTTTGAAAAAAAAATTACGGGTACGCGTAGGAACACTCCCAAGTCTTGTTTTTTATTATTAATATTTTATTTACCCTCACTCTGCATTTTACCCCTGGTCTGCAGTCTGCAGTCCGCAGTCTGCATTTTACCCTCAGTCTGCATTTTACCCTCAGTCTGCATTTTACCCCCCGGTCTGCAGTCCGCAGTCTGCATTTTACCCTCAGTCTGCATTTTACCCCTGGTCCGCAGTCTGTAGTCCGCAGTCTGCATTTTACCCTCAGTCTGCATTTTACCCCCCGGTCTGCAGTCCGCAGTCTGCATTTTACCCTCAGTCTGCATTTTACCCCTGGTCCGCAGTCTGCAGTCCGCAGTCTGCATTTTACCCTCAGTCTGCATTTTACACCCCGGTCTGCAGTCCGCAGTCTGCATTTTACCCTCAGTCTGCATTTTACACCCCGGTCTGCAGTCCGCAGTCTGCATTTTACCCTCAGTCTGCATTTTACCCCCCGGTCTGCAGTCCGCAGTCTGCGTTTTACACTGACTGCTGTCATCTATCCCTCTGATGGAAAATTTTGGACTGGACGTAGGGAACTTCATCATATACCTTGAATTCCCTTTACAACATTTAAGATGCAGGACGTTGAGGAAATATCTCTTGAATACGCAATAATCTTAATGCTGCAATCGATTTTCCATTTTTCAGACTGTACTTCTTGCGGACAGCCATGTCTTTCCCACATGACACACTACAGTTTCTGCCCAGAGAGGCGCGTGAACAATTTCGAAAGGAAAACTTATCCAAAACGCCTATCACGTGTAGCCAGTTTTGCGCGGGCTATCTGCAGGCTAACATCGCCTGTGTGCCATTTGATTTGGCGGATGACTTTGAAAGACTGTGTATCACTAACAGCTCTCCATTCCCCTTGCTCTACCGCAGTAAACCGGGAGAGGTCGGGGCCCCACCTTTGGCATCAAATTCGGATGTAAGGTAAGCATAATAGCTCTACTGCTTTGGTACGCTTTATTCAAGTCCTCGACAAGTTTCCACTCGAAACGTAGCGCTACTGGCATCTTTAATTTATCCCCGCAAGTAGTGCATCACGTTACTTTTCAGCTTTAAAGTACGTAAAAATTTCCAGCGCCATCACAAATCCATCAAAATCTTAAAGTGTTATCCCCTAATGATGGTCAAACTACCATTAAGCTATATTCCAGCTTGTAATTTTGTCTTTATCTTTATTACTTTAGAACGGATCTTCCCATTTATGCAGTCAGTGAAAATGGAATTCATATCGGAATTAAGGAGAATTTGTTGGAAATTCCGTGGGATGACATGGTTACATTCTACTTTGGTTGCAGTTATTCATTCGATCATTTCCTTGTCGCTGCAAAAGTTCCACTTCGTCATATGATCAAAAAACAAGATCCGTCGGTGTACCTATGTGGAATACCACTCATTCCCCAGGGGCCTTTCTCAGGGAATATGATCGTTACCATGCGAGCAATCCCACGGGAGTTTGTTCAGAAAGTGGTGGAGGTTTGCGTACCCTTGGATTTTGCCCATGGGGCTCCTATTCATATAGGGGCGCCTGCATTAATCGGAATAGAGGAATTTCACAATCCCCCCATTGGAAATAAGCCAATGTATGATGAACATGATGTTTTTGTATTCTGGGGTTGTGGAATATCTGGAAGTGAAGTAATGGCGGCTGCGAGTAAGTATTCAGAATTTATGGTGATGTTGTTTTTATTTGAATCAAGTTAAAATAAAATAGTTTAGAGAAAATGTGAAGAATTTATAACGAACAGGGTTTCTAGTTCCCACTCCCAAGGACAAGTGAGACTCTGGAAACGAGACTGAGAACACGTTGGTGAACTACGTCATACACTTGGTTCACATGTGACGTGCGTTTTACGTACTGCTAGAATTTGCTGTATGTCAACTTATTAATTTTGAGAAAGTACCACGCCTAGAGAGGTGCCTTGTCACAGAAGGAGAGCAGATACGCAAGTAAAATATGGCAGCGCGCTTTATTGAGTAGACGACATGAGGTCTTGCATGAGACCAGTAGAATTACTGCGAGACGCGTTGCCGTAGGTAGCCTGGTAACTAAATAATAGAGCGTGAAAGTTTCTAAAGAAATTGGTACTGCGTCGGTGGGGTAACAAGGTAATTTGGTACATCAACCAAGTTGAGATTGTAGATTGGCCACCGTAACGAGTTAAACTTGTAACTCGTTACGGTGGCCAATTTACAATATCAACTGAGTTGATATACCAAATTACCTTGATGATAGAGCGTTCGTTAATGAAAGCCACTGGAAGGTTATTTTACTGGTCATCAATAAACTCAACCAATAAACTGTAAAAAAGCTATTTTATTTTCCTCTACGTCTCTAGAACCTCGTGTTGCAGTCAGTTTGTCAATGAGATGTTCAGGTTCACTTTTCATCGCAGACTGCCTAGTGACAGAGTTTCTCCAACAACATCCCTCAGAGCAGACTAGTCTGTCGCCAAAGGTGATCTTTCTGTCAGAGTCGCCACAATTTGCCTCCTTAGTCTCCCAAGAAGCCATGGATGAAATTGTAAACAAAGAGAATGAATTCACATCAATCAAACCCAAAGTGTCAAGCAATGGACTCCAAGAACGGGAGGACAAACTTTTGAAATCAGCTTTGGCGCTTTCTCATGCATCATATGTTGCCATAGTAACACTGCCGCAGGAAGAGGCAAAGCAAGATTCCGAGAGACAGATGTCGGCAGTTGTATGTATCGTTAAAGCACTTCTTGCACAAGATAAGGAAATGACAATTATAACGCAAAAGAACGTTGTTACAGAATGGAAGACGTTTTTAGCTAAGTGTGAGTCGCAGAACATCGTTTCCAAATCTGTACCAGTTGTTCCAATTGCTGCGACAACGAGGAATTGGTCACGTGATGTTTGTTCGGTCGTGGCTATGGTAGTTGACGACCTCGGGTCCAGATTCAGCTCTTCCAGTCTCAATTCAATGATTTTCGTGAACGAACAAGGTCAGAACATGGGAAAAAGAGTCTTTCTTGATGGCTTAATACAACTTATTTACCAACTTAAAATCCAAGAAATATAATATTTCAGATGGCAATGGAATTTATAACCTTTATAGAGGAGGTGTTGAGAACACGTATGAAAATGCTGTTTTCACTCGCGATTAAACTACTTTGAGTACAAATACATTATCTATGGCCAATGCAAATGATTGTTCCTCTAGAATATTTTCCACGAGTCAGTTTAAGTAGAATTACTTCTTGGATGTGATGGGGAATTCCCTAAAGTCAAGATTTTGTTGAAAATTGGCCACACACCTTACAGTTGGAGGACAGTTATTACCAATGTATGATAACACCAAAAGTAACATTTTTCAACCTTTTCTCTTTTATTTTCAGGAATGTTGACAGTGCAAAGTTTGCTTTCTTTGGGCGAAGATGCAAATAACGTCACGAAAGTCAATGGAGATCACGTGGTCGCGAACGGTCAACCAATTGAAAGTAGTTGTTGGCTAAGCCCCTTCTTGGTTGCCATGGGGACATACATTCTGCAGACGTGTCCCATTCATTCCAGATATGTGAGGCGTGGTCTAGGACTTCACAATGTTAAGCCGGCAACGGAGTTCTTCGTTACTCCGAGCAACACTCTGGTCATGGAGTGTCAAGAAGTCGAATTTGTACAGAGAATATTAAATGCAAAGAACTCGCCAAAGATTTGAAGGAGCTCTTATTCTCAATTGTTATATTTTGATGACTGGGAGAGGTGATACATTATTGCAATGCAACTCAGGATTTGTTTTCAGTGGACTAGTTCAAGTCAAGGTCAATAGTAAATCCTTAATGTGCGTAATTTTACACGTGATAAGTCTAGTGAATCGTAGGTTTTCCCTACTTTGAAAGCGGGCTATTACGCTCTGCCAGTTGAGCTTTTTCTCAGTCAGCCAGATAACAACTTCCAAGGTTGGAATACAAGAAGTGGCTGTTAAGGCATTTCGCTCTCGAGTAACGATAGAACATAAGTGGAATGAATATTGTGATAATAGCGGTAAATAGAGCAAGAAAAAGAAGAAGAAGATCGACAATAAAATCTTTGCAGTTCAGAATTCTTTGTCTCTTGCTTAATGCGGAGATCTCAGCTTTTTTTTTCCACTAATACTGACACTCGGTCCATCGACTGAATGTAAAATCGTAGTTCGCGTGGTGGGAAGTAACTGCAAAAAGGCCCTCACCCCTGATCGCTTGTAATGAAGTAATTTCATTTTTGTTCAAAGGCATTTTTTTTTTTGTCAACGTCTAAAATGTTGGTTCTTAAATACCGAGAACGCAAGAACTTGTAATGCGTCACTGACTCTCTTCGGATTAACTTGATGTTGGTGCGCAATTTTCAACTCGAAAAAGGTTCCAAGTGTATATTTTAATCGTAGACAAAGGTTAAGAATGGCTTACCTTATTCCATCCGTGTGTTGCTTGCTCCTGGTGTCGTTATTTTACCGATTTCACTTGATTTAAGCGCTTGATTTAATAAGGTAAGCCATTTTTATTTCATATTTTCACTTTTAACTATCTCTATGGATATCTTGTAGAAAATCCCATACAAATCCTTATAAATCGATATGCAAATTGTGTTACGGCTTGTGCAGTTCTCAAAGAGAGCTTGGGCCGCATGTGAAGAAATTAGTTCGGTTTTTAGCGTAAACGTTCTTCGGGGGCTGAAAAGAATGGAATAGAATATTCCCTTAAAATATTCTAAAAAGGAAACTTTTAAATGGTCACTTAACTCTATTTTTAATCACGTTTTTTGTAAGGTTCAGAACTTAACAGCCTGACTACGCCGCGAAGAAGTTTAACTCAAAGCCGCTTCACACCGTGTGAAATAATCATGTGACGGCCAAGATATTTCCCTCTCAACTAACTAGTTCCCAGTTTCCCCGCAGCTAGCTCTTAAAGCAAATTCTTGATTTTTCTTACTTAAGTTTGTTGTGGCAGAAGCAGATTGATTTCGTCCAGATGACCTCAGATAGTAAGCAAACTGTTGTCTCCACAGACTGGTTGAATGATCAGTTGAGAAAAAAAAAAGGTGGCTTTGCAGTTTTGGACGTGACATGGTTCAGCGACAAGAATGTTATCCACAATTTCTCAAAGTAAGACTTCGAAGAGTTGTGTCGCAGTTCTATTTTGATCAGGGGCAGTGTACTCGGTCTACAACAGAAAGAAACACCCAAAAATTCTATTCTATGTCTGGTCGATTTTATACCTTTATAAAAACGGCTGACAAAGAAGCAGATTCGACAAAAATATAGCAGGCTAAGGAAACCGAAAGAATCAAATCTTCCACTAGTTTAGCCCGCCGCCGCCCCCCTCCCCCCCCCGCCATTGAGACTGAGGGGCAGGGTGATGGGGTTGCTTTGAACAGGGTTTCTTGACGTTTGCTTTACTACAGCATTGCTGGATAAAATTGATTTGGAAATCAATTAGTTAGTTGCATATTTATTTATTTACTTAATATTATTATTATTTTATCTTCATGATTATTTACTTACTTATTTATTTATTTATTGGCCTCTCTTATTCTAGTTTTTCCCCCTAAAGCCCTGCCCCCTTTTGTCCTTCTAGAAATTGATCTGAGAAAAAGATTTTATGCTCACCAAATTGTGACTGATCATGAGTGGTTCGATTTCCTCAGGAAACATTTAATGCATGCTTCGCAGATGGACATCTTCTTTGGAGTAGAAAATACCCCTTTGTATCCACGAAATATTCCTGATGCACCAACCTTCCAGATGAATGCAAGAGGCAGCGCAGTGAATAGTGCTGATCATGTTGTTGTTTATGAAAACACGGGAAAGTTTGGATTTTTTGCAGGTGCAAGAGCTTGGTGGCTGTTTAAGGTGAGGATGTTTTTAGGTTCATATCTTTAAGTTGGATCTATATAGCAAATCTGCAACAGTAGCTTAAAAGTTATTCCCCTTTGATATCAAGCCACCTCAAGCTCTGTAACAGAATTAATTTTTCTTACACATTAAAAAAATTAAAAAAAAGTTTAGGCCAATATTACGGTAGGTTAGCATTTATTGGGGTTTGTTTCCTACAGTTATTTAAATTGCTAACTAGAATGCTATTGTTTGTTAAAACTTGGCACTAATTAAATCATGATGTTAGCTTGATAAAATTTATCAAACCTTGGACATTTGTTCTCTATAGAATATTCTTTAATCAACTCAGCCCTATTAATTGGCAAGCTTGTAGTAAATCTGAACTGATGAATTAGGATTAACCCTTTGTCAAAAATGTTACAATTATTTAAATTAAATTTTCACAGCTGTTTGGACATGAAAATGTTTCAGTTCTGGATGGAGGTTTGGAAAAGTGGATTGCTGATGGATATGAAACAACAAATATCATGTTCAAAAAAATGGTAATAATTGCTTTTTAAGCACCAACCACCATTACAAAAATGTTCCTCCAAGTTGCTTCTGACTTTCAGTTAAATGCATGGAAGTTTTGTAGGATGAATGAAATTTTGTCTGTAAGAGTTTATGAGTATAACCTGGATGAATGCAGCTGACCATGACAGCCAAATGACCATGGTCTGGTCACTTTCCGGGTTATTCAAATAAGAAATGGGAAATACCTTAGTTTCTGTTAGATTGAAAATAAAAGTAGTGTAAGGAGTTTCTGCAATTTTCAGTTCAGTTTTCTTGAAAGGGTGCTTCTTAACCCTTTCACTCCCAAGATCTCAATAGAAATTCTCCTTACTGTCTGCCATACAATTCATATGACATAAGTTCAGAGAATTTGGTACTGTATCAACTAGTTATCCCCTAATTGATATTTTCCTCAATTCTTATCACTTGTCTGATAGATATTGTAAAAATATTGATAGATATAGCTCTTTGGCATATGAAGCTCTGCTTTCACGTCCAAATTGAGCACTGTGGGATAAGTCATTGTCACTAGCATTGTGCAAAGCTTACTAGGCTCTTCTAGTTTGAGCACTCTGGCATGGCTTAGACGATACCACAAGTGTGGGATCATTTGGGGATCCATATCGGTTCTCCCCCATCCTAGCATCAGCACTGCACTGATGAGGCCCAGAAAGCTGAAACAGTACTGTCTGTAGTTAGTATTGATATATTATTACATGACTCGGGCAGTCAGAGGGCCAATAACTAAAATCAACCAATCAAAATACTCTATTGCCGGTCAATATTATCTCAGTATTGGACTGGGCACTCTCCCGAATGGTCCCGAATGATACTGTACTTGTTTCCCTTTGAACTTCAGTCTTATAATAAATCTCTTATTAACCAAGCTTGCTCGGGACCGTACTGGAAGAATATTGGCCCTCAGTCTTTTTTGTATGGACCTCACTGCACTCGGTCCATACTGTCAAGACCTCGGGCTGATATTCTCCCAGTACAGCCCTCGCACTTGGTTAATAAGATATATGTAAAGAGAAATTCTGTCTTGGTCACTCATAAGAGTGGAAGGGTTCACCTGTTATACCTTAACATCAGTATGGATATTCACCATGATAATCTCTATACAATTCAAACTGACTAAAATGAAACACACATGATTCCCTGTTAGACAGGGAATCATGTGTGTTTCATTTTAGTCAGTTTGAATTGTATTTTGCTCTACATTCAGGTTTACTGAGCACTTTCTAGCAGCATTAATTTTACAACAATGCCCCACAATTGATAATCTCGATCTACCCATTTCCTAGGGTGCTGACAAGAAGAATTTGTAAGAGTTAAGCCGGTGTATCTTCAATTAGTGATCATTTCCTCTATTCTCATGACCTTCATGTATGGATTCCAGGGTGATATTGTAAGGAGAAATTCTGAAGCGCAGTGGCGGATCCAGGGGGAGGGTCCGGGTGGTCCGGACCCCCCCCTATCAGACCTGACGCTTAAAACTTTGAGAATTAAATTCTTACATCGACAGGATCATATATCCCTTTTTAACTGGCTGATTTTTTTAATTAATGAATCCAAGTAAACGGTAAGTGGCAAGGAATTATAACGAGCAACCGCGACTGGTGGGATGGGGTGTGGGGGGTGTTGGGGAGAAGTAATTTGCCTCAAAAGAGTCCAACAGTCCTTTCTGAACCAAAGTTTAGACCCCCCCAATCAAAAATTTGTGGATCCGCCCCTGAAGTGGTCAAAGTGTTAAGCCCAATACCCAACCCTAATACCTTTTCTGCTTTGAAGACCAATGGAATGGAAACATAATCCATTCGAGCAGACTTGATAGTACTTGAATTTAAATTGTATCTAAATTATGAATGACATTTTTTTTATCATGTAGGAGGGTGATTTTACAGCAAAGTTGACTCCAAGATGGCTAAAGAGGTTTGAAGACATGAAAGAAAACCTTACATTGCAGAAAGTCCAAGTTTGTGACAGCCGAGATCCTAGCTTATTCATAAGATCAGCCAATGGTACTGTATTTATCAAAATCATTTTGATATCGCATTTGAAGTTCAAATGCACCTTGAACTTAATTTGGTATAAGCCTCCCCACTTTTGATGGGGAAATGTTTTGGATACAAAGATTGAATTTGAATAATCAAGGGTTTTGTTTTGTAGATCCCAAGACTGGCCATTATCCTGGTGCTGTGAATATTCCCTTCCCTAGGCTGTTTGATCCTGAATCTAAGAGTCTTAAAAAACTGGATGACTTGAAGAAAGGTATGATAATATTTAAAAATAATACAGGGGCAGTTAATAATAATAATAATTTTATTTAAAGTCGATAATGTAGGAAGGGGTTGCCCAATCTTCCAAGCCAGTGGCTCATGTGAGAAACAATCGACAACTAAATTTTAGAAAAATATACTATATAAACAAAAAATTTAATAATCAGTAAACTATATATATAAGCATATCTATGTACATTAAAGGACTGTTTACCTAAAAAACTAAAAATTAAAAAATTTTGATTATTATAAAAAGAAAATAAAAAAACCTAAATTAATCTATGAAGAATAGGAGTGGCATGTATAACCTGTTCAGTGAAACAGTAAATAGAACATGTAGGTTTGCTGATAACCATCACCTGTTTTGCATGTTTTTTTTGTTTTGTTTTTAATTTATTTTAAGTTATCAGATTTATATAGCATAAACAAATTAGCAGTACTTAGGTTAATTAGTATTTAATATAGAATTTAACTGAGTATTAAGTCTTTTTTATCACCTATCATACTTTGTAAGAAATTTTCAGTGATTATTTTATTCAGTCCCCACCCTTACAATTTTTATTCACTGTTGATACCAGGTCGAAGAATTAAACAAAAATGATTAAATTAAATATTAAAATATCTAAATTTCAGTAGACCAGGTTAAGGTGAATTAACAGTTTGTAGCATGTCAGACATTTTCTCGATATTGCTGATAGTATTTAAAAATAATGAACAAACTGTAAAAAACTGGATTATCCTATAAGTAAATTAAACACATTTCAAATTTTTTGTAAATAATTTTCTTTCTTTACAGTTTTTATTGATGCAGGGATTGACCTCAGCAAACCATTGATAGGCATGTGTAATAGTGGCATGTCATCTTGTTCTTTGGTACTCGCTGCCCATCTCTGTGGATGTCATGAAGTGGCAGTTTACCATGTGAGAAGTTAATAATAATAATAATAATAATAATAATAATTTATTGATTTATAGTGCACCCTTTTAACATACTAGGTGATCAAAAGCGCATCAAAAAGTTTAAATCTTACTTTTTGCAACACAAGTTTGGGGGAGTTATGTGAACAAAGTCACTTTTATCCCTGGGTTGGGAGGGGTTTGGGGGGGAGGGGGTTGGGGGGAGGGGGTTGGTCTTCAAAAACATTTTTAATATGTGAACTCCTTGTTCCCATGAGGACCAAACTCTTACTTATTTGTGTATAGCACTTTTTTCTCAGAAATTTTTACAGATATTTGATTGCTTTCAATTAAGGGTGGTACCTTGGCCACAGTTTAACTTAAATAATAAGTACAAACCGAAGATTTTCTACTCTTGTACTGATTTACATCACCTGGTTATGTACCCACCCCTTTATCTCTCATGCATGCTCCAAACTTTTTTCCTTTTTTTTTTTTGGCACCTGTTTTGGGCCATTACAAGAGTGTACCTCCTACCCCTCCTCTAGCAAAAGTAACCAGAGGTATCCGTGTTACCACTGCTTTCTCTAAATTGTGGTCTGAAGTGGGAGACAACATTAATCTTTTGACTAGTTTTTTGGGGAAGAAATTGAGGCAGAACATGACCCAATGCTCAGCAAACCCAGCAATGCTTTATTCTCCATTCTAAATGACATGTTTCACATGTCGTGTATATTGGTTTTTGTCTCTACAGGGGGGATTCAAAGAATGGAAAGAAAGAGCCAGCCCAAGTGAAATTGAATAAAGTTCCAATTGAGTCTAAGTCAAAACACAGGTCATCAGTATATGCAAAGTAAGCACACTTCCAAGCTCTGGATTGCACAGTAATTAATGGATAATTACTGAGGCATATGGCATTATGAGAAATATTGCAGCCAGCTGAGGCCATAGGCCTCAGCTGGCTGCAATATTTCTCATAATGCCATGTGCCGAAGTAATTATCTATTATGATTATTGATCCCCATGAAATCCTATTGTTCTGTGTCTGTGTTGGATCTTCGATTTTAGTCGCACCTATGTGTGATAATTGTGATGCTCATTGCTATTGTTCTTTGTTGTGATGAATATATCTTAGATTTAATTGTGCCGAGGGTTGTTATTGTAGCTCGTTGTTATAGTTGTTCAAAACAGTTCTAATGATGGAACTAATTCGTGCAAGGTGTGTAACACTGCTAATTTGCATACTTTATAAGCCAATCATTTTACTTAGTGCGAACCTGGGTTTAGAAAGAGGATGGATTCGTCGGAAGACAAAGGATTATTTATTACACAGAGCTCTATGAAGGCAAATATTTCAGCAGAAATCAAAGATAATGAAGTGTAATGTTTGGACATTTCTGTCAGTGCTTTAATTCTTTATCGACTTCTAAAGGCGGTGTTTCCATTTTCTTTTTTTAAATAGAGCAAAGATTTAGAATGCCAATTACAGCTTTAGAATGTGAGAAATTTGACAAAAGTTGGGTTTCAGACACCAGCCGCCGGAAACAGGCGTGGGTTTTGAAAGTCTTTGAGGAGTGGAAGAAGCAATATTTTTAATAATTGTAACCTGCACACTGCAATGTTTTTAATATTGCAGCCTGGACACTGTGATACTTTTGATATTGCAGCATGGTTATTTAGCGCGTTCAACTATATTAACCCTGATAATTTCCCTGCTAACAAAAAGGACCGCCTCCGTTTTCCTCATACAGTTGTATTGTCATCTTAAAGACTACAATCGTTAAATTAATGCAGAGAGAGAACAATAGAATTTCATGGGGATCAGTAATTATTTTGGTTAAATCAACTAAGTTGAAATTGTAAATTGGCTACCATAGAGTTAAAAAGCTGACATTTCAAGCGTTAGCCCTTCGCCAGAGTGAATACACAGTTTGTACATGTTAAAAAATTTTAGGAAAAATTATATAAGTGGCCAGTGCTTAGAGAAACATGGATACATAATTAGGTGGTTTCTGTATTTATAATGAAATTGTTATGTAGAGTTTTCATTGGATTATTAATAAAATACAAAACATTTAAAAATTGTGTCATTTTTATTTGTTACAAATTTCTCTAAAACTGATCATGGGATAACAGTATATTTGTACAATAACAGTACATTTTTTTAAATAAACTTTTTTCAGTCTCACAAGTTAGCCTAAAATAACAGCAACTGATTCCTAAATCATAAATTGGTTGCTAATAATGTGATGAAAATATTTCACAAAAATGTGTAATAATGGCTATAAAAGCTGACATTTGAGCTGAGAGCGCTGGGTAAAATTTTGATCTAAGTTCATTGTTCCAAATAATATGATGTCCATAGTCATGAAAGGCTAGATTAATTACTGCCCTGCAGTTTCAATACACATGCTACCCTGGCATGCTGAAATAATTCCAATCAGATTCTAAGATTAGCCTGAATTTAATTAATAAAGATATAACTTTTGCCATTTAGATACAGTGTTTTTAACAGTTGTTTTCCAAAAAGTCTTTCCTAAGTGTTCCATAATATTTGAATGGTAAATAAATAAAAACTGTGATATTGAAAATGTAACACAAAATGCTAATATATGTCATTTTTTCTTCAAGACATTATTAAGACCATTGCTTATCTACAAGCAACACTAATAATGTTTAACAATAATACGAGTTCCTCTGAAGAGGATACAATTACAGATGCTTTAATAACAAAGCTACTAAGAACCATTAGAGGGAAAATGAACCTAACGTCCTCTTCTATACAAAAACTAATGTATATCAAGTCAATACTAACAGAACATTATGTCACTTGAATCTGAGCAGTGTCTAAGTCCTTTCTTTTTTTTTCTTGATACAGTTTTTCTTCTCAAGGTTGTAATTAACAACTTTTTTATTTTTCCTTAACAATAAATAGGTCCAGAATGCATTTTGTTGTTTCTGTTTTTAAATGATTTAAAAGAATTTGAAAATTTAATTCAACATACTGCTATGTTTATTTGTAAACCAGGGCTATACTTGTGCCCTTCTGTTTTTTTTTTTGCTTTATGTTCTTAACATTACATAGACTAATACAATTTTTTATTGTAGTTTTTTTCTTCTTCTATGTAACTTTTCCTCTGCAATGGGGTGTACCTATCTTGAATGTTTCACCACTAGTACTGCTGGCTCAATGTGCAGCTGATGCCTTCATGTCAACTATGTTTGACAGTTTAAGTATCTCACCACTCCTCTTTCTCCTCTGACATTTTATGTAATCTTAAGTAAAGGGGCTGGTGAATGACGTGCAAACTGCAGCAGAATGGAAACTGATTCCACATCACTTGAAAGGTTCTACAAAAATACACAAAAGTAAACTATCAATATTATATTTTGGGTTAATAAACTAGAATATGTAAATCCTTCCAGAGGTAAAAAAAGATATATTTATTTAGAGTTTAGAGTAAAATAGAAAATTCCATCATATAAAAAATTAATTCATGGAGCATTTTGTACCTTAACAAGAACACAGTGTAGTGGCTCTCTCAAAACCATGTGATGTTTTGTCATTTCAGACAGCTTGCAGCTGTTGTTTACCTGGTAAAAGAGAGAAGAAAAGACTTCATTAATTAATCACTCACTCAAGAAAAACTTAAAGTGCCCTTAAGAATTCTAATGTATTTCAACTTTCATTCCAAAAATAAAATGCAAAAATTGTTCATGATTGCTCACCTTTATAACAGGGATGGCACATTCCCAGCAATATGCCTCAATTAGTCGGCAATGAACCTGGATCCCAGGATCTGCCCTTGGGTTTTCTACCAACACACATAATCCTATTGTATCCAGGTCACTACAATGACAAGAAATAAAAACATGTTTGAAAACCTTGTGTAGAGATGTTTTAAATTACGTTAAGCCAGAAAGATAGAAAGGGCCGTTTCAAGAAGGGGGTCACAAAAGAGCCACCACATGACTGAAGTGAGGAGGCCATTTAATAATGAAAAATCCTCACTTCTGCTTGACAAGAAGTGGGGGTCTCATGTATAACCTATGACTTGACCTGACACACACCCTAGTAAGCCATAGTAATAGTAATAGTAATCAAAGTTTAATGTCTTTACGTGGGGCATGGTTACCCATATTGCCTGAGCCAGAGGCTCATGTATGAAACGCAAGACAACAACCCACCCATCCCACCCCAGGGGAGGACATCCATCACACAGTAATCTTGTGCATGGGAAATTAATGTCTCCTACCCCTAACCCTGCAGGAGACGGGACCTCCATTTATTTGTCCCTATCCAAGAAGACTAGAATATCCAAACCATTTCTTGATGTTATATAGAGGCAGCATATTCTTCTCAATTATTTTAAGACTTTGAGTGTTGGTCTGGGAAGCTACAAAAGAGTTAGGGAAGCTACAAATACGCTATAAAAATCTTCAAAAAGTTGGAGCTCAACTTGCGTAGTTCATTGTTTGCACTCATGGTAATAATAATTTTATTTAAAAACATTCACAACTGTATGCGAATATTGCCCATCTCTTGTTGACCTTATTCCTTTGTTGCCTACATGTTGCCAATTTCTGTCTTCTGTTTTAATTCTCAAATTCACATTCCGATTTTTTTACATCAAGTTTGAGATAACCTTTTACGCGCACAGATGAGTTAAAATATGAGTTACTTACACGGCGAGCTCATTCGCAGCATCATGCACTCCGCACACCAAATGGCCATTGATTTGTGCTTGATTTAAAACTTCTTGCAGGGCCCAACGTATTTTCAGTCTATGAACCATATCCCTGAAAAAATGGAAAATCGAGCAACATCGAGTGTTAATTATTCATTTGATCTGATGAAACAATTCTGGAAAATGATTCAGCGACGTATTGTTTAGAAATCCATAATTATCCGCTTGTTCTTCCAACTATGGAAACCGGCGCAAAAAAAGGCACGCTTACAGAAAATTAAAATACTGAAGGTATGCTGCACTGTAGTAAGAATCATTGTTGAAGTAAAATTAATTTTAGAACAAGAACAAAGTCATTTAGTCAGCGTATTTGCAATTGTACTGTCTCGTGACTTCGGTAATTAAATAGAAGCATAACGAAATTGAAATTCAACAACACGTCAACTGCTTGTACGTTGCAGTTCATAGAATTATTTCGACTAGATTTAAAAATCTGAAATTTCCCTATCTTGGCTTAACCTCATCCATTAGTAAAAAGTAGAAAAAAAAAAACAGAAACATCAATTTTCCACGAATCAAATAAAAAAATCGACGACCACCAACGTTTGAAAGATTCAAGCTACTTTCGGCAACGTTTCAGCGGCGTTGAAGCTAAGTGAAAACTCGTGACCGACACTTCGCAAAGAATTATGAAATGAAACACGTTGCAGAAACACCACATGAATTCGGTTAAGCTATGGAAGAAGCAATTTTGAGTGGATACGCCTTACTCTGCCCTTTTTCGTTGAATAATTTGACTTTGTACTGGTACAAGTTTGACCGTGCGTTCTGTGCGAGTCACGAGTACGCCAGTTCACATCAGACACTCAAACACAAGTCCTGGAATATTAAAATCCTCATGTACAAACTTGTAAAAAAGGTCAAATTGGCTAGCTCTATGCGTCCAACTTTAAACAAAATATTATTGAATATGTTCACGTGAAAGGATTAACAATCGCGCAAATGGGTAATTCTGCGAAGATCATGATTCCCGGGAAAACATTCCCTTGCCGGCTTCCATGCCATTACATCACCCGAGTGATTAAAAAACGAGTTTTATAGAGCTTACCCCATATTTTCTCCACAGAATTCGTCTGTCTCGTTCTCGACAGTTTCTTGTGTCATTCCTGATCTTCAGTAGTCGAATAAAATAATAAAATCTCCCTTGATAGGACTCTAAGCGATCGTGCAACTACCACGGATGGATCTCGACAACTCCCGAGGCTAATTGCTGACGAGCAAATTTATAACATCTATCACGTGTTTAACGACCCGGATACGACAAAGAACTTTTGAACGAGGGAGGGGAGAAGTCCACTTCTTACAATTGCTCATATTCAAGACAAAAAAATCAAGAATGTTGTGTCGTTTAAACCGAATGGACTTGAAAGCAATCTATTAATATATAATTGCTTTAAATTGAGCGGGAAGCGATCACTTTGTTTCCTGCCATCTCAGAGCAAAACTAACGCCATACCCCTTCCCAGAAATGAAGTTGTCGTTAACATTCGAAGCGGAAAATTCTTGGTATAACAACGGAAAACAAAATACGTCAAACGACAGCGAAAGCAAACAATATGCTAATGTTGGGGGCAAGCCCGTTCTGGAACGAACATAATTCACAACGATTCTTCCCTGAAAAACAAACAAAATCGTATTCTGAGCGTTTTCGCTGGAAAAACCTACTTTCCACTTCGTTCGATATTGTCATTTTTCAAAATCACTCAATCAAAATAAGAGCAGTTTTAATCTATTGTTATTTGAGTGCTCGGAAGTTAAGCAACACTTTTTTGACGTTCTAAGAACTTCCTGAATTCTTTTTTAGTTCGAAAAAACCGCCTTGAAAGTAGCTGAAATGCGAACTCTCCTTCACCTTATTCTGAATTGTCCAAAAAAAGACCATAAAACTAAATAAAACACGTAGGTGAATAAAAAACGGAAGCAAATAAATATGTACACGTTTTTTTTTTGTTTTGTTTTGTTTTTATCATTTTAAGGTCCAAAAATAATTCAGCGTGTAGGAAATGTGCGGATTACATTTAATTTTGTTTTTTTTGGCAGATCAAAGGCTGAAAAAGAAAGTTCGATACATCTCATAAAATTCAACCATAACAACATGTAGCAAATTAATGGACAAAATATTTTTCAATATATGTGTTATAGAGTTATGTTATTAACTGACAAGGAAGGAAGTAAACACGGTATCAGCACGATTTATTATAAATCAGCACGTTTTATTAGCTGTGCAAGCTGTATCTCTAAATGAGGATACGGTAGTCACAGTATTACGTGAAATCAATAGCAAGTTGGGCGGGGAGACTGCACCCATAATGAGGGTTTGCTTGAACCGAACAGACACGAGTCAAAATCTTGAAGGAAGACTTTAACACGTATAGTGACTTGGATTTTGAACTTTCCTTAATTAGACGAACGGGAAACATAGGCTATCCACATAGTGGTGCAACAATTATACTGATATGGGAAAAAAAAAACTTTTCTCTTTGCGGATTTGAATTCGCCATAAAGCATGAAAAATAGAGCATTAGCATGTCTGGGAGGGGGCGGATGCGCATATACTTGACTATGAAAAACAATTTTGTTCCGGTCGACATTTTGCTCAAGAAGTCATTCATGCCCAGCCCAGGCCTTCCGGCGCTTTCACGTTGAAAACGTAACAAAAAGTTTTCACGCATGCTTTTAATCAAAAACTTTTTTTTATGTGTCTTAACATCCCGCCCAAACTCAAAAAGAAGTTACGTCAGCGTTTTTGAAAACCTCCGTTTTCAACTAGTTTTCCGTCCGCACCGAAACGCAAACGGCGGCCGTCTTCAAAATCATCAACTTTGTTAAAGAACGTTTTTGAAAAATTCGTTTTCTGTGAACAACTTATCTTGATAAGTAAGAGCGGTAAGCATAACCGTGCGTTTTTAAAGTTTAGAACATTAATCACGGTGGTACTTTAAATATTGCGACTGTATGTTTAACCCAGGATCTCGCTTAGTGATTCCGTTTTCAATCGGTACATCAACCCTATTTTTGTGCCATCGGTAATTTTCATAAACTTCGCGTTTTTTTTTTTCGTGTCAATTTCGACTCTAACAGTTTTGTAGTTTGAATACTGTACCCAGTTTCACACGGTTTTTTTTCTAGTACAACATGGATTTTGAACACTTTTTAAGCTTCCTTTGGTCATATGTCTAAAACCATTACATTTAACATCGACTTTACCGGTGACCATATCCGTTTTCTGTTAGATTCCTGTACTACTGTACGTCATCGTATCTCTTAGCTTCTTGCGGATATGGTAATTAAAATGCAATATATTTTTGGCTGGTGGTCAATTAGTTCCCATTTTCCCCAGAATTTGCGCGAGAACTGGGTGTGGGATCAAGTAGTCTTAGTACCACGATACGAGCATACTTAACACCCCCCCCCCCTTTTTCTTTTTTTTTTGGCAAGTAATATATAGATAAGTGATATAAACTCCCGCACTGTAGTTTTGATAGCCATGATAATTAATAGCAACGTTATATAACATCTCTCAAATATTTATATTAAAATGTTATATAAGAGACTGAAATCTACTTAAAAGAATAGTTAAAAGAGGATAGCCCATAAAGAAATCAGTGGGGTGGATTTGCTTAAATTGCAATTTTTTGGAATCCCTAAGCAAAGAGCTTTTCTTGTTTCTCTCTTTATAGCATTAAAAACAGAACTGATATTCAACGAATTATTTTTAAGGGCCTGTGGCTACTTATCACCCCGGGAGCAGCGTACAAACGTGACAACACATACACAGGTCCGAAACCTCGAGGAAGTTAAAACCACGTACAGTAGTTTTCATTCGTGCCTCGCCATGCTACCGGAGTTAAAGATACGACATGAAACATGAAACGGAAGTACAGTAAAAAAAAAAGAAGACTCGATAATCGAACAAGACTGAAACCGAAAAAGTTTTCGTTTATTATGTAAAGACACGTTTCTTGAAAGACAATACGTGCAGATCCAAATAAAAAAAAAATAAAATTGGTCGGAAGATATATTTTCCTTTCAAAAAAACAATCATACGTGACGCGAGTGATTCTTCCTCTTGAAACGCTTGTCGTCGATTGGTCAAGCAACATTGTCATGCAATCCTTACTCATTTTGTTTTTCTTATTCATTATGACAAGATAATTGCTTGGTTCACATTCTTTCCCCAATGCAATCAAAATGATCCCTCATTCTTCTTTGTTTCCTGGTTTTTTTCAACTCTTTTCTTGTGTATTTTTCGTTCATATTTTCCCCTTCTGTGTGATCTCGACTCATCAGAGTCACTTTCAGTGCTGTTTTCTCTATATCTGTCTCTTTCGTGTTTCCCTTTTCTTGCCGCTTTTGACCTGTGCTTGTGATGTACTTTTTTATTCTGTTCTCTTATCTCTTTCCTTGAACTTTTCCCCAAATCTTCTTCATCTGATGGTCGTTTTCTCTTCTTTTTATCATATTTTTGCTGTTTCTCTCTCAAACTGTGTTCATGGCTTCTGGCGTTACTAGTCCTTTGTCGTTTCCTTTGCAATTCATCATTATCTTCACTTTCTTCATTTGATATTTCTGAATCCAAGTCACTTTCTTTCTTTTTTCTCTTTTCCTTCTTGTGTTTTTTGCTCTTTGAGTCAATTCTGCAATAAAAAAGCTTTTCTCTTTCAATCATATCATGACGGCAACCAGACTCCCAGCCTCTGCCCCAGGCTCTGCTCCAACCTCAGTCCTTGTCTCAGTCCTAGCCCTTGCCCTCTCCCCTACTGTACAAACCCAAGCTTCATCACTCACAGTAAAAGTTCAGTAAATAATTTAACTCAACAAAAAAAACAACATACTCCCAGGGAGGTAATCATATTGGCATTTTTGAAATTACATTAAACCCATTCAGCGATGCAAAGCATTTCATTAAATTAACATACTACAACTAAGGCCTTTCACTGTACCTTTTTCTCTTTTTCCTCTTCTTTATTGTAGATATTTCATCTTTCTCTCGAAAGAGTTCTTCATTCACATCCTCTGGATAGAGTTCTTTAAAACCACTATGCCCCCATCTGTAAATAATTTTTTTTTTAAATAATACTTCCTTTAACTTGCTTCCTCAATAAAAAAAAAAAAAACAAACCATAATATCATACTTTTCTTCTTTTCTTTTCTTTCGGTCAAAATTTTGACCTTTTTTCCTTTTATCTCCATTCTCAAACTCGTCTGGATAGAGTTCTCTGTAACCCTCATGTCCCCATCTAAAAATAAAATATAATACCATAATTAAAGAGAAATTTTTTTTAAAAAAATTCCAAACAAAACAAACTCATACACCTTTGAGTTAATATTTCATATTTTAAAAGTGGATTACACAAAAGTTGGTCTTATATTTTCAACACTTTATCCATTACATTACCAACAAGAACATACAAAATTGTCAATGAGAAGATTTTATCTTATTTTAACACTAACAAAACAAAGTGTATAATGCACCTATAAGGAATAATTCAGACAAAAGAAGTAAAAGTAGTTGATTAATAACATCACAATAATGTCACACGAATAAAGGACAAGATCATAAACTAAAGAAGCTCTTGATTGTTAAACAAATTTTGTCTTTTCAGCACCTCAAGGAATGTATAGAGAATAGTATGGAGAAAATGCATACTGATGTTAGGGTACAAAGGGTTACAGAGGTACACATTTCAGCATCAACCTGATGAACTTCAAGCAAACAAACCTTTGAGAATCACTTGCTTCAAAATCAAAGAGTTGTTGTGTCCAATAGCTACTTCTGGGTGGTGGAGCACCATCTTCATCATCACATCTCATTTTTCCTATGTACCTTGGGACAGAACAATAATAAAAATCTTGCTCTCTTATTCTAAGCATTCCATAAAAAAAAGCCGAAAAATAGTAGCAGTAGAGTAGTGCGAAAGGGGAAGAAGAGGAGAAGAAAAGAAGTGACTTAGAAAAATATGTTGACAAAGACGATCTTCTAATACCAAACCTTCCATTTTCACTGGAGTTCCATAAAATAAAACAAAATAAAGAATTGAAAGTTTCTCTCTATACTGTTCTAAGCTCATTTCATCCCGTCTTACATATATTTTTCATCAATCTAGCATGACTTGTAGCTGTACATTCCTTTCACACACAAGATCTTTCTAGTAGTTCTCTTTAGTATCTGCTAATATGTGAGTTTGGAGAATTTGGAATTGGATCTAATACTAACCATCTATTTGATATTTTTTCAAATTCTCATCACTTGTTTGCTTGGTATTGTATTGATAGTGTAAGGAGAAATTCTATACTAGCCACTCTTGGGAGCTGAAGGGATGTAAACACAATGCCATGTGAGGACACTTTACAATTGCAAGCCTGTGATCAGTTCATACCTTCTGGAGTCATTTGACAGTGGAGCATTGCTCGTCTTGTTTTTACTGTTAATCAGTTCATACTGCTTCCACATTTCACTCTCCTCTTGAATCTTAATGATAAACAAATAAGAAATAGCTTCGAATTTATAATACAAAGTAAAAGAGAGAAAGATTACCAGTAAAACTGGATGATAAACGAAATACATAATCCTAAAGCTTATACAGAGTAAAAACTAGTATTTTCCCTTGACTAATATAATCATGGAAAGAATATAATCTTAACCAATAACTGAAAAAAAAAGAGACAGTGGACTTGCTACAACAAGACACAAAAACTTGTGGAGTTTCCATATCAGTACCACATCTCGATAAAGACGAACACATAACTTGACCACAGCTGTTTTACTTTTTAAAACTCGTTTCAAACATAGCTTTCACCTGAGTTAAGTCACATCAGCATATCATATCCTTACCTTGTTATGAGCATCAGTGTGTCGAATGACGTTCTTCAGAAGGCCCTTGTCTATAAACTTACGCTGCACCGCCATCTTAGAATATGGATCAGACATGTGGCCTGGTCACAAAGCTCAAGAGGTACACCTCGAGATAGAGATACTCACTCCAGGTGATACTTCATAGTTTATTATTCACTCATTAACTATGTCCCAGATTTAATTAATGACCAAATGGCTAAAGGAGACCATTCGTATTTGCTAATGAAGGAGGAGACAGAGGTGTCTATGGCGCAATCGAAACAAGTTCGTCTGCCGATAGCGTTAACGGAACGAACAAGAAAACTTTTGGTTGCATTCGTTATTGTCATGGGAATTTTCATTATCTTTCTTGTGGTTGGGATAGAGCTCATAATCAAGAACTCAGACGCAAAAACTCAACAAGCAACTGCACCATTCACCAGCAATTGCACGATAACTTTAGTGGAAAGCATTCCTGAAAATGTCACGTTCTCCGCAGGATCGGTTCGGAATCCAAGCATCTATGATGGCTGGATGAATCTTCTAGACATCGCAGAGGAGCGGATCGACATAGCATCGTTTTATTGGACATTACAAGGAAGCGATACAAATACCTCAGATTACAGTACCGAACAAGGAGAGAATGTGTTTAAGAAGGTACAAGATGTTGCTAAAGCAGGTAGAGGCACTTGTGTGAACAAAAAGTACATGTTATCGAATGCGAAAGAGGTAACATATGCGTAATATTTTAAGAAGACCACCCACCTAAGTGCTAAGAGGGAGTCTTGGTGGAGGCGGGAGGGAAAGGTAGTATTATATGGAGCATAGTGTCACCCAAGAGGGGAGGTGTTGAGGGGTTAGGGGTAGGTGAAGGGGCTGCTTGAGACTTTCAAAATTGATAAAATTCTTGAGAGACATTATCTACAACCTGTTTTAGGGAAAAGGCCAAACCCTACAAATTTATAACTCAATGAGCATTACCTCTGCTTTCATTTACACACTTACAGATGTGGGAACAAGCATGGGGTGTAATGGACTGAAGATAAGTCTGAAACCCAAGGGACAATGTTCCCTTCTTCCTGAATTCCCATCACTGGTTTTTCGACAGATCTTCTTCAGACTTCATGTGTATGGGGAAGCATGGAGCATGTTATCTCAGCTTAGGCTAAATGTAATGGGAGTAGCCCTTACCTGCACCTTTGGTGCTGGACACTTGGCATAGCACTTGATTCTTGTTTGTTGTAATGGGTCTACTGATATCTTGTTATTTATTCTACCTCTTGTTTTGCCTGCAAGGTGTTAAAATCAGAATTGTACAGACACCTCCAACTAAAGCTTTCCCTCAGATAGACACAAACATCCTTTCAGAGAAAGGGCTTGCAGATGTACGGTCGCTAGACATATCACGTCTGGTTGGCAGTGGGATTTTGCACACTAAGATGTGGCTCGTTGATGGTAAACATTTTTATGTTGGCAGTGCAAATCAGGACTGGAGAGCACTCACACAGGTAGGGCTCAGTCCATACTTTTAATTTTCAATCTGAGTCAGAATGGTTACACGGAATTTTTCCTTTCAAGTTTATTACAATGATTCTGGGGAAGCCCTTATTTACTCACAGGGTAAGTGAGAAGAGGTTATTTTTTTTTTTATTGCAAAGATTTCCACATCTTTAATTACAATATGTACCATCCCCTTTCCCTTCCATCCCCCTTATCCACCACTATCCCCAACCCACCTCACCCCTTGCTTAAAATTTGTCATATTTCAATGTTAATGTCGTTTCACTGTTCTTGACTCAAAGCTTGAATGCTTCAATTCTTTGAATGCATAGGTACAAGAGCTTGGACTTATTACCTACAACTGCAGCCTCATGGCAAATGATATTAGCAAAATATTTGAGGTATATTGGGACCTAGCCAAAGAATCAAAGATCCCAGATCCCTGGCCTAAAAAGTACCAAACAGCCATCAATGCTGGTGAGGGCCCAGTCCATTAACAGTACCAGGGTTTGGTAGGCCAAAGCAACTTTAAAAGACTAGTGCTCTTTTTAACACCAGCACTATGATTTCAGACAGCTTTACAATTATTAGAATATATCAACAAAGGTGAAATGGTAAATTGGCCACCATTACGATTATAAAAGCTGACGTTTTGCTTTCATTCGCTCTGACAAAGGGCTAACACTCGAAACATCAGCTTTTATAATCGTAACGGAGGCCAATTTACCATTTCAACTTTGATGATATTCAAATTATTTTGTTACCCCCACCGACACAGCCCCAAACAGTTTCTTTAGAAACTATCAGCCTTTATTCATTTACAATTATTAGATTCTAATCTCTGGATACCACAATATCCCCTTGAAATAAGGCTGCTGATGTGATATTTGACATATATTAAAGCTTGAAGGGGTAAGTTCCTCGGGTTAGATGTTAGAGATTCTTAAGGTTGACAGGGTAATTGCTGGTTAGCTTCTTTACAAGAGTAGAAGTGGCAATATGGTTTGACTTTATTGGAGAGAATGGAACGCTGTTCAGTTTTAATAATTCCACACACCTTTTTTTATTTTTTTTACAGATTCTCCTGCTCAAATTAAGTTTAATGGATCCATTGCATCCTCTGTATTTTTGTCTTCTTCTCCACCAAAGTTTTGTCCACCTGGGCGTACTGACGATTTGTCAGCCATCTTACGAGTTATTGACAGTGCAACAAAGTTTGTTTATGTTTCTGTGATGGATTATTTTCCAACAACTTTGTATACACCTCAAAGAACGTGAGTTCATCTTTGTTGCCTCTTTGTTCCGTGTTTGCAATGTTGCATTGAGCTCTTGTTCCCAGGACTAGGATGTTCAGTCACTTTTACTCAGTTAAACCTACCACTGGTCACTAACACTGGTGAATAGTTGTTGACTAAGTTATTCATGCATTAATTTCTATACAACATTAATGTAAAAAACTTCTGAGCTTATTCTTTTCGTTATAAGTGACATATAAAAAAACCAGGAAAGATTTATTGTTGCACAATGTTTCGGAATCATCATGACTCCGTTATCAAGAGACTAGTTAACTAGCATGCAACTAAGGAAAGGTACAAGAGAAGCGTGAATTACAATAAACGGCCTAAACAAACACCTTGGCGCGGATGGAATCTGGTTGAAACTACAATCAAGCGGTTTGTTGAGAGAAGGATTTCATCTCAAGACCCCTGTCCATCACCTGATGTACCGTCGAAGACTGTGAGTGTAGTGTTACCCTTCAAGGACCTGTCTTCAGCTAATTATGTTAAACAACGACTGAACAATCTAAGTTTCAAATTGAACGTCACTGTCTAACCAGTATTTGTAAGCCCTAAGCTCGAGCAACAACTTAAGCGACATGAGATTAAACCCCCTATTGTCAACCAACAATGTCTCGTCTATGAATTTAAATGTAACCTGTGCGATGCAGGGTATGTGGGCTATACACGTGGTCACTTACACGAGCGCACAGAAGGGCACACTAGAAAGTCATCTTCGATTTACAAACATTATAACCTCCAACACAATTGTGAAATGCCTGAACGTCTCAATGAGCAATTTCAAATCATCATGAAGTGTAGCGGCAAATTGATTGCCTCGTTAAAGAAATTTTATACATTCGCATGCGTAAACCAACACTGAACGTGCAATCAGATTTCATCCGTGCCAAGGTTTGTTTAGGCTGTTTGTTGTAAGTTATGCTTATCTTGTACCTTTCCTTAGTTGCATGCTAGTTAGCTAGTCTCTAGATGATGGAGTTGTGATGATTCTGAAACACCGAGTAGCAATAAATCTTTCCTGGTTTTTTATATGCCTTTGCTTCTGCATAGGCATATAACATGGCCCACTAAACTAACTATGGCTTCAGCAAATCTCTGCTGATCAAATTTATGAGTGATGGTCAGTCAATAAAAATATCTTGAAAGCATCAAAAACCAACATTAAGTGGTTTTGCTATTAAAGAAACAAGATACATGGTTCTCTTTTTTAGTAGTGACTTAAGAATTCAAATGATAACAACTCTAGAGCTAATTAAGAAAGAAAGATTCTATCAAAATTGTTGACTTTGAACATTCTTTCTTCATTAGTTATTGGCCAGATATAGATGACGCTCTAAGACGTGCAGCATTTGATCGTAAAGTACATGTGCTACTTATGGCCAGCTTGTGGAATCACACGCGTTCTGATATGAAGAACTACCTTCAATCCCTGGCTGCTTTGAACTATGCTAATGGAGCTTATGTCCAAGTGGTAAGAACAGTACCACGTAAAACTTAATTTTTTCCCTCGTTTTTAGGATATTTCTGTTACCTACCTCTCAAAGTTCTATAAGAAATTGCTGGGTAAGATGTTGGGTTGCAGTGAACTCCTCAAGTACATACCACTGATAAGGTTGTTTTCTCGGTCTGCACCGTAAGTTATGGACTAGGTTTCTTCCACTTTAATTTATGGCCCAAGCGCAAAGCACAGACCACAAATCTGAGTGAGAAAAATGAGGTTCCTCAACTCACAGTGTGAACCAAGAAAACAAGATGAATAAGATATTCATTATATGTCTTGCCTAAGATAGAGGGGAATTATTTCAGTTTAAACAAACTTTTATTTAAGTGGGCCATGTGGTGAAATACGACCTGCTAAACTGACCAGTCACAGTGCATGTACTAACTGGTCTTTCCATGATGCCTGTTAAGCAATCACAAGTTTTGGGAGTGTTCAGGGGAATTGCAGTTACCTTAAAGTTTGCTTTGAGTCTGCTGAGATAACTATTAAAAAATAAGTTGCATGCCCATGTGAGAAGAGGTTGACATTCTTTTTATATATGTATTCCTTCAATAGAGACTATACTCTGTACCGCCTTACACGAAAGAGATCCCTTTCGCCCGGGTGAACCACAACAAATACATGGTCACTGAGAGTGTTGCGTATATTGGCACATCTAACTGGTCAGCGGATTATTTTCTGTACACTGGTGGCATCGGTTATGTCATCAATGAAACAGAAACTGGCAGCACTGTGCGTGCACAGCTGCAAGCTGTGTTTGAAAGAAACTGGTATTCAAATTTTACTTCACCAGTTTACTGTGAGGATCGTTGAAACACTGAAAACCTGGTTTGAATGGACAGATAGCTTGATTTGATTTGTTTGTACCGTACATATTTAATAGCAAAAAGTTATCAATTCACATTTTCTTAGATACATTCTTGTAAATTATTAGGAACTAGATACAAATTTTATCATTTTGTACTGATTTTTGGTACAAATGTAGAAACATGTAGATAAAAATGAAGTTGAGAAGCCTTTTATGGAATTGTCTAGTTTTGCTATGAGATCTTAAATCGAGCTCGGTAAGGTTCCATCCGTAACTCTGTTATATCATTGGTGCAAATCTGATGAAAGCTTCCAAATTACCTCTCATGTATTGTAAAAACAGGATAAGAAAATCTGTATTTATGACAAGGGAACAAACCTTATTTTCAGTCTTATGTTTAACTTACAAACACTAGGTAGTTTGTTACAACAAGCTGTGGGCTGTGGGAAAAGGTTTCTTTGGCAGCTCGAAAGACAAAATGTTCCAATTTTGAGATTTCTTTTGAGCTATATGTTGTTGGTAAAATTATCCTCTGACCCGGTGATTTCTTTTATCCAGCTACTTTAAGATGTTCACACATTTGCGGTAAGATATTGTGTTCTTGTGAACGCAATTGAATTTTGGCAAAATAAATTCTTTGTTGATTTGACATCAGAGATTAAAAGTGGTTTGTAACGGCTCAAATTAATCTTTTTGTCGCTGGCCCGATTAGATGTTCACAATTCAAACTTTGAGCTCAGATTTACAATCCAAAGCATAGTTAACAGAGGGGACTGGTTATGAAGGCCGGCATACATGAAAGGGCCGGCCTATTGTTCAGCTACTGAGGTTGAAATGTACTGTGACGTCACGCGAACGTGCACATCCTTGATTTGCACTACAAGGCAACATTGCGGATAGTAGCGAACATTTTATTTTCGGAGACGATTTTGATGCCATTTTAGACATTTTAGACGAAGAAGAAGAAGAGCTAGATGAATACTTTACAGAAGCTGCTGACGATGCAAGTATTATAGCCTTCCTCATCAGTTTAAAAAGCGAGAGAAAACAACAGCGAAGCACAAAGACCAAAATGGTGCAGATTCGTCCGAAAAGCCAAGGGAAACAGAGTAATTCACCTTCGAGATTTATTGTGAAATCATCCACAAAGCAAAAGCCAAAATAGTTGGAAAGAAATCGTATCCAAGTTCGATTAGAGAGGAAATAAATACCTACCACACAAATCCAGCAAATGGAGGTATAAGCGAAATCAAACATGTATGGTCGCTTGGTCAAGTCTGGCAACGCGGAACGATTCTATACTTCCTTCTACTCTGCAGTAGTCTCAAATGCAGTAATTTATTTTGAGGGGTTGTCTGGGGATGCAGCGACATTGCTATCTACCAAAGTGGCAGATTTTATATTGGCTAGCAGCAAGGAGAAAGCCAAAGACTCTAGTATTTGTACTTGTGTGCCATTAACTAAACTCTCAGCTGAAGAAGAAGCTGGACTACAGTACATAGGAGGATATGTTCTACATAAACTTCATAACAAACTGGCAAATAGTAAAAAATCACCAGAAATTGAGCAAGCAATTCTTAAGGCTGGAAAGTCAGATGACCAGGCTGTTCCAGATAGCCAGAGGCCATTAAACTTCATCTTTAAATCGTGGAGGCTTATGGACAATAACAAAGAATACCCAAACAATTTTTGAAAGAGCTGAGCTCTATTTTAGGGATATAACTTCAAAGGCTGACATAAGAAAGCTTGATTGTACTGACATTATATCAAGATCTACCCATGACATAGATGTAGTCTCTGCATATCATTAAATTTTGTCTGATGCTGAACTTACAGCAGAAAGCACTGTTGCCAAAGATGTACTACATAACATCATTCAACTGTATGTAAGAGTCCGCTCCTTTTCTTTCGCAAGGGATATCATACAGAAGCATAAGGTACAAGCAAAGCAGTTGAAATCCAAAGCGCTACGTAAGGAAATAAGCAGAGCTTGTAAAGAATCTGAAAATGACAGGCAGTCCTAGTCCAATATAAATTTTAATGACTTTTCACCATATTGCTAAAATCATATTGATTGACTCAGAGGATTTTAATGAGCATTAAAAGTTACCTGGCTTATACTTTTCCCAAGAAACAATGTTATTGATGTTATACAAAATTACCATTTTATCATTACATTTAAAAGCTGTTACTGACTGTATGCATGAAACCCATGTTCCTCATCTCTCTGGAATCAAATAAATACTTGTCACGGTTTATAATTACTTTCAGCTAATTGAAATGGTAACAAGTATAGTTTAGCTAATACAATAGAGTGAGCACAAAAATCATCCATCAAATATAGTCATTGGACTAAGAGTTATCTCTTGATCTTCTCCTGGTACCATTTGATTGATATTTTGTAACTGTTAATAAATGTTTCATGGATTAGGTGCACTCACTCTCCAAAAGTGGAATTTTTTAATCAATTGCTTCTATTTTTGGAAACAATGTCCTGCTCAAAAACAGTAAAAAGTAATCAGTAAATTGTAAATAGCGAAATAGGAATTTATTACGAGAATTAAACTTGTGAAAATCAGCACATAAACAATGGCAAATACATGACAACTTCAATCATAGACTCAATAATGATAGTCACAAAAAATATTGTAAATAGAATTTAATGTTTTCGTTTCGACTATTGATGCTGGTTGACCAGTTAAAAAAGAAAAGCGATATTAATAAGAATAAGCACGACAACTGCTGTTGGTACTGCAGTAAGCGTGTAGGTTTGTGAGCTGGCCGAACAGAATTGAAAGTACAAAAATTACTCGAGTACTTACACGTTTCGATATCCTTTGGATCGAAATGCTTCTCACATGTAAATACATTTCCTTTATCGATTTTACTTTGGAAATCTTTGTCGATAATTCTTGTTTTGGTCAGCTGATTTAGTCACTCTGCGCGCCATTTTTCATACTCGGCATTTCGCAGCGAGGGCAACTTAAATATGCCGGTTCCTTTCGTTCTACGACATGTACCGCAACCAAACATGGCACAGTTGTCGCTCGGCATTGTAATTTCGAGTTTAGATACTTAAATAAACTGCCCCGGTGGACAGAACTACATCATGACGCTTTAGAAACAGATCAAACCACGTACACAAGTCTTCTAGCTCCCAGCCATCTTGAATGTGTGTGTGCACGGTCACGCTTGGTTGGCTTCGATAAACTCGAACAATAACCTAGCTCTCTGGTGTATGCCGGCCTTCATAACCAGTCCCCTCTATTAACTATGTCCAAAGGTTTCATTTACTCTTGCATCAAACATCATTACTATAGTAACCTTTGCCAATGCAAAGGCAGAGGTAAACCAGTACGAAGTTCAAATGTTCCATATTTTTTACCCTGAACAGTGAGAAGCAAACACTGCCGATAAATTAACACTTCAGATAGTTTCTGGATTTTACTTTTTTCTCAGCTCATGCGCAGGGGGTATTCTATAAATCCTGCGATCTGATTGGTTCCGAGAGCGGGCAGTATTCTCCCATCCGGCCCTCTCACAGCAGACGGTATCTGCTTCGCTTGAGTCACTTAGCAGAACATCACAAGTTTCGTTGCAATTTTTCACAAATAATATATCTCATTTTACCGGCTGAGCCGAATTTGTAGACGAAGAATTCGGTCACGACCTTTTGGCGATAAATAACATTAATCCTTTCTTTTCTCTCGCTCTGAAATCACTTTGGTTTTTCCGCAAAAATTGATTTCGAAATAAGTTTTGTGGTACTAAATTTGCTTTTAAAGAGATTGACACGCGGCCTAAAACATCTCGTTATCTAATAATCCTTCACAAAAGTTAACTCCGAAAGTTAAAACGAGAGGTAGTTGCAGTTAACAATTACTTTGATCAATGTGACTCTCATTCGTTAATATCTGAATTCTTTAACACAATTTCTTCGTTTGTGAAACGTTGAGCGAAGTTTTGAGTTCTTCTATAGATAAACTTCCGCCTATTCTTCGCAATTGCCTTGAATCTGGACATTTCTACCCTAAATTTCACGACAGAAACCGAAGGAATTCGATGAATTAAAGTCGCATTAAATCCCCATGTGTCCAGCCGGAAAGAATTTCACTGACTTTAACTTTTCGGTGGAAGAAAGACAAGATTTTACACACCATTGCAGAAAACAAAGAAGCTGACTGACAACTCCAAAACATCAATTTGCATTCAATTACAATTTGACTTTCCGTAACATTTTAAAACGGAACAGAGGTAAATCTTCGAAGGTTAATCGGCGTTGGAAATAAACAAAAGTGGGTTTTTTTTTTATGAGAAGATCGTCGCTTGGTCATTTAACTCGTGTGTGTCTGTCATACCAGTTACATAAAAATGTTATTCACCATCCCAGGTCAGTCCGTATTGGGAAAACTGCGTTCTCTGTCTTGAGTACCGCCCTCGGCCTGGCGGCCTCGGGCGGTATCCAAGACCTCGGGCACAGGTTTTCCCAATACCCAAAATTTTCCCAGCCCAAAATTATCCCAAAATTTCCCAGCCTCCCGGCTGTTGAATAACATACATATATATCTACAGAATGGTAATGTGTTAGCCGAATACTGAGCTATGTAGCCTAATGACACTAGCACCCGCTTGTTAGGGGGTTTTGAACCGTCGCCCTTACTCAGTCACCCTTACGATTTGTTGGCTCGTCATAATTTGTTAACGCCCGTTTACACCAATTTCACTGTCTCTCGCCAATTTAAATACAATCTTATCTACTCATTTCAGCTAATGAGATAAAAAGGCCACTTAGTATTTTCACTGAGATGTCCCTTTGTTGGTCCATAGTCTTGACCTAATTGATAACTCATGGTTTTAGTTAAACTTAGACCATATTATTCACAACTACCTTCTGGGAGCATATCAGAAAATCAGCAAGGACAGTAATATTAGGCAGGCAACATTTGACGGCGTCACGATCAATATCTAATTATAGACAAGACAATCCTTGCCAAGGAGTTTATAATCAAACCCCGCTTAAACGTTCAAAGTACAGCAACAGAGCAACATGGCGTGCAGTACCAGGGCGAGAGTGATCGCATTTATCGTTGTGTTCGTGATTGGTGGGGTATTTGGCCAGTCCCGTAAGTAGAATAACTTATTTTTATTGCTGAGAACAGTTATCTAGCTTCAACAGAATTTAAAAACACGACATTTATGCTTCAGGTGGAAGTTTGTGGTAGCTCGATTCGGCGAATATTTCAAGAAACTGTCTCGGTGTTCATTAACTTTTTAACACGAGATAGTTGTAGTTATACGTTGAGAAGAATAATCTGTAGTCACAACAATTCAAGAAAGTAACGAATTATTAACTTCTTATGATTGCTTGGGTATTCTCATTCTCTTGCGATATATTTTAGCTGTTTTTCTTAATACCAACAACCTGAGTTCCAAAAGTGTTTCCTTAAGATTTTTTTTCTCCGAGACTAAATTTTCCCAACTCACCCACAGCTGCAGCGAAGTGACAAAAGGCGACTCAGGTAAAAGAATTGAGAACAGTTTTAAAAGGTGCAAGAGGTGTTTTCATTCCTTTAGTTGCCATGATATTGTAAAAAAGGCTTTAAGAATGAAACAATTCCTGCTGTTGCTTGCCAGAATATCGTAATAAACACTTCTAAAATGAAGTCTTTTGACGCTCTACACACTTGCTTTGGGGCACACCTATGACCAGTTGTTGAACCCTTCGGGGGTTTTCTTTCCTTAGCTCTAACCAGCTAAAACTAAACCCACGTTACTATAAAAGAATCCAAATTTCAAGATAATTTTTTTATTTTGAGAAAGTCTTTATCCTTTTCTTGCGGTCTTGTTACGTTTAGATCAGGCGCAAGACACACCATAGTTAAATCGCTCGAGCGAAAACTTTGATTTCAGGGGAAACGGCAAGTGTAAATTCCAGCTGAAAAAAATAAAAAAGGCAGAAATGGAAGCACTTCCCATCTTCCTGAGAGTTATGAATTTACATATTATCATAATGATAATAATATTGTGTTCTAGATTGAAACTATTTAGATTAATAACGCGAAAATTAAAAATACTGGCGAAATGGTGGCGTTCATACCGCCGAAAGTGATACTTTAAGATGTAAAAATTATTTCCGTTCTTGTTGTAGATTCAAAATGATCCGCTTGAAATTAATTCAATTATTTAACCAACATTTATTGCGGTTGCCGTGTAAACTGCAATCAAAGCAAAACACAATATCACCAGATCGCGAAATGTTGAAATATTACCCTGATAACCATTCAGAGTAATAGTTCATACCGACGAGGACTTTTAAACGCCTTACTTTCAGGATATTTTTAAAGAACTCTTGTAGATCAATACTTCCAGACTCTATTTAATCGTGTTTTATTATCCCACATTACCCGTTGCAAATTACTTCGTGACTGACCCGTTCACCAGACAATGTGTTGGTAGTTGAACCTCTTAAAGACACTACAACATCAAGTGTCGTTTATCGTACTATGCAAAACTCTATCAAATATATATCATTAGCTACTTCTCTCTCTCCCACAGTTGCTTAATTTATACCGACTTTTAATGAGGTTCTTGTCATACCTTTTAATTACACGTGATGGAACCACTTGAAAAACGAAAGCTAAAATCATTAAAGTGAGAGCAATGCAATACTAGAACAATTGTCGAAAAAAGTACTCTTTTCTGAGAATTGGTATTTAGCAATTTTTTCTGGTACCTCTCAAAGGTATATTCCAAATTTTTTTCGACGATCAACCTTAGGGTAGAGATAACAAATAGTACATCATCTACGTTTAGGGGCCGGTGAATCCAGCTCCCATCGAGCATCCGGTTTTATATCTCGCACTTTTTTTCAGATAGCCCGGCATGAACTGACATTTAAGAGTGTACTAACACATAACTGGAGAACGCAATACGACGAAGACTGCAGTAAGCTTTAAATCTGTTCAAAGGTTTTCTCTTCTCGATACGAAAACATGAGTTTCTATCTAAGAATAAAAATGAGATCAAATGAAACAGGTTTGTGATACTACTGACTTCGCTTTCAAAAGACACGCGTTAGCGATCGTTAAAATTATTGAATGTTTAACGGCATCAAAACTCTATTGTTAGCTCATCTATCGAGCTTTACAGCTAGTTAGGATGTATCTATTATCATGACAACATGGTGGTTTCGAACTTCTCACAGATGGGCTGTGAACTTGCTTTTGGCTGGAAGATAACAATTATCAAGGCTCCTTGCTGATATTAATGAGACAATGCTCGATATCTCGATAATAAAACGTCGCCCTACTTGAAGCCTTACAAGACAATCAAGTTTTTTTTTTTTTTTTAATTGAAATTTGCTAATATGATTTTCATTTGCTTAAAGGTCCTCTAACAAAAAAACAAAAAAAAAAAAACATATGCAGAAAACTGTTCTGAAAGCCTCAAAAGGAAGTCAAGGTATTGATACATTGAACTTGGCCCATCAATACTCTCATTTAAAATACAGTTTTAGATAAACCATTATCATCATTCACAAAACGCTGTGCCCAGTATTCAGAAAATGGAAAAATGCATCGGTGAATTTGCTCGTCAATTCTTACTGTCCAGCTTCATTAAGTAAGGTAGATATCATACGCTTCAACTTAGATAACTGGTGAGGAAATAACAAGTGACATCGGTCTTAAGAAAATCAGGCTTAATTTTTCTGTGCCAGAGGAGGGAGGATGCGTGCATAACATTCCTCAAGCGAAGTCACTCTTCTTCCGACCTACTACGAAAGTTAGTGCCGCGTTGTGCATTCACAAGACCATAATATGCCCTTAGGACAGGAGAAACTGTGTCTGTACCTGCCTCTCCAAGATCTAATAGATTCGGAAATTTTTGCACCATCAAATACCAGAACCACGTTTAAAATACCAAATTAAGATTCGTCTTAATATTCATAGTATTTAATATTTACATAGTATTCAATATTTACATTTAATTGATATCTCTAATAGTTATATTTAGGTGTAACATATAAGTATTTGTCATTAATGACCCGCTTTGTAATTCAGTGTATGCTGCAAAAAGGTTGAATAAGCGATCATCATCATCATTATTATAATCTTAAGACATATTAATTTTTTTAAAACAATGGTGGAAACAAAAACAACATAATAGATCAATGATTAATAGGGAAAAAATGACGGGAAAACATCTATTCCAAGGGCTGTAGGGGCTGGTTGCCCAGATGATACAGTAAGGCTGATATCGATTTCAAACAAGGGGTAACGAGAAAATGCGGCGACAGTCTTATTCTCTAAACAAGCCAAATTTATTAACTACGTTCTGACGAAGGGCTAACGCTCGAAACGTCAGCTTGTGTAATCGTTACGGTGGCCAATTTACCACTTCAACTTTGTTGATATATCCAAATTATTTCGTTACTCCCACCGACGCAGCCCCAAACAGTTTCTTTCGAAACTATCAGCCTTTATAAATTTATTAACAGTCAGGTGATTTTAAGCGTCTTCAATTTTTTCCCCATCATTTAGCCTCGACATCAGTGGGTCCTACCTCAGTAGCAGAACCTGACTCACCATCACCATCACCCACTCAGGACACGATGTCACAATCTCAATCACCCGCAATGTCACAGCTCATCCCAACACCTTCGATGTCACAACCCATGTCACCTCAAACAGCCACGCTTATAGTGACACAAGTGATGTTAGAGTCCTCGGTCACACCCACTTCACAAACCATGTCCCTATCTCCGTCCAAAACCACGTTACCAACCACGTCACAACCAATGGAGCCCTCAACATCACCAACATCAACTACTGGAAAGCCAGGAAAAGAAGGAGGCAAAGATAAGGGGACTGGTATGGAAGAAATTGGTAAGTATCCTGGCAATTTTAGATCCTTTAGTATTTTATGTCCCTTTGGCAGAGATAGATATTGGATTCCCTTTAACCCTTTCATTCCCCTGCGTGACCACGACAGAATTTTTCCTTACACTATAAATACGATACCAAGCAGACAACTGTTGAGAATACAGAAAAATATCAACATGGGGATTTTTAGTTGATCTAATACCAAATTCTCCAAACTAACATCATACGAATTGTATGGCAGAGAGTAAGGAGAATTATTAATGAGATCGTGGGAGTGAAAGGGTTTATCTATCTCAGTATCTGAGCAACTGCGCACCTACCCCCCCCCCCCCCCGCTAGCTCAACATTAACCCTGACTTGTTATCAGTTGTTTGTTTTTGGATTATGGGATGGTAGATGCTCACGTTAACCGGACTGAATATCAGTTATGATGAGTGAGAAGATAATAATCCTAACTTCGCAGTTTCAGCTCAGTGTTAGAAAATGATTTTCGTTTTCACAGATCGCAAGGTGATAGTGATTCTGCTGGCCGTAGCTATTGCCGTTATATTTCTGGGTATGGTGTCTATTACTGTAGCTGTTTGCTGTGTACTACGGAAGTAAGTCGTTACAATTTTCTCAGTAATAGCAAACGCGGTCTTAAACCACCAAGAAACTGGTTCAGTTTAAATGAACAGAGGAAAGATAGGTAAGATCCTCCAGTAAAGGCGAGATACAGCCTCCAGCTATACCCTCAGGGGCGTAGCCAGGATTTTTCAAACGGGGGTCACAGAGGCTACTCACCATCTTCATCGCTGCTCTCCGATCTCCCGCGTGTATCAGCGGGCTCAGTCGTATTATCGCAGCATGAAGGCCCATATCAATGGCTTTTACGGCCAAGATATTGTCATCGCGTTTTCGCCACCTGAATATTGTAGGTTGTTTGCTCTAAAGAAGACTTACCAAAGGGGGGGGGGGGGGTCACGAGCACCCCAGGACCCCCACCGGCTACGCCCTTGATCCTACATGAATGAACTGGTGACGAGATGTCTTTTCTGTATATAAGCTGCGCTGAGTTTTTACAAAAGGCGCATTTTTTTGACAATTAGGGGCCGCTAATTCTAGAAAGTTACTTTTTATGGAGATAACCAGTTCGCAGATTCTTAGGACTGGCTATTTTCAATTATATATTTGATGACACTTCGATCATTTTTTTTTTTCTTGAGGAAAAGGGGTAAGTTCTTCAGAGGTTGTTACTATGGATAGGGAGGGAACAATCTATGTCCTTGCGGCACCTCCAAGCCTCGAGGGATCTCAAGGGATGCCCCTTACATTCATCCTATTATTCCTTTAACCCAAAGAACACTCGTGATAGGACTGGCCTTCTCGAGTTTATTCTGAATTCTCTAAAGGTGGTCACTTCAGAGAAGGACCTCTAAGCCCTCTAAGGATCAAGGGAAAGATCTTGAGGAATTCTTTCAATTACGTAACGTAATACACTTGCCCCTTTTTTATAGGATCAAATAAAGCTTAGGATATTATGGAGAAACATACTACAAGGCTTCAAAAGAGAAACAGCTGGAGCGACCGATCAGTAGTTTACTTTGTAAAATTATTTTCTTTTCAAACGATTAGACCTTTGTTTCACTTTAATTATCACTTAAAACGAACATAAAATGTTCCAAAGAGACAAGTCGAGCGAGTTCTACCATGAGATCACGCTTCACGCTTCACTTTTCGTTTTTTATCTTTTTACCACAGTGAAGAAAATTAAACAACCTGGATAGCTTGGTTCCCAGTGCCTCTTTTTAAGGAGCACTAACGGAGAGCACAACAAGTATTAGAGGTTTTAGTCGG
Source organism: Stylophora pistillata (assembly GCF_964205215.1). Taxonomy (NCBI): domain Eukaryota; kingdom Metazoa; phylum Cnidaria; class Anthozoa; order Scleractinia; family Pocilloporidae; genus Stylophora; species Stylophora pistillata. The sequence goes on from NC_142529.1 coordinate 833,951, forward strand.
TGCTGACAGTAATGTCAGCTCGTTGGTTGATTTACAGTAAATTACAGCAGTTCAGATATTGTAGTGCCTTGGATAACGTATCTTAGAGTTCTATTAAGTAGTTCTGTAACATTGACATCGGTAAAACAAAGTTTTCCAAACTGTTTTTAGAAAGTACATCACATGGTACAGCTACTGATTAACTTTCGGTCGCAAAATCGCAGGATAAATAAAGTAACTGTTCAATTAAGCTCCCACCCCCGCTCACTGACATGTCTTTTGCTCTACAAGGCTTCTTTCTGCCCTCCCCCCCTGATCGAGAACTCTTAAATGTCACGTTCGTTGCCATCTGTTTGAACGAGATGGCTTTACAGTACAACATATACTTGTACTCTTAAGTCTATATAAGCTTTCATTTTAAGTAACGTCGGTATTCGACCAAAGGCACGTTTTTACTGTGCATAATAATCATTATATCTAGGTGACAATTCAAAAGAACAACAACGATCCCACAATGCCCTCTGTAAGTTTTAATCAAGCCCTCCCCTCCCCTCCCCTCTCCCTCCACAATAAGACCCTTTCTGAAAGGCAAGGAAATTGATAAAAGCTTCCAAAGGGGGAGGGGGTGCAGGCTTGCTTAGGTTTTTGTAACACTATCGTTTTCAGGAACATTGGTAGCCTCTATGTGATCGTTAATGGTTCAGTAAACTGTAAATTTCGTCGAACTTTTTGAATGATAAATTCAATGTAATGTTTCCAAGCTTGTAATAAAAAGAAGTGTGTCTCAGTAACGAGTGTCAAGCGCACAAGCGAACAAACAATCAGCAAAAAATGAACGAAAGTAATGACTGACGCACGATAAACAAACTCACGATCGACAAGCGAAAGACGAAACACGATAGATAACCGAACGTATAAACGAAGAACGACGGGTGGTCGATTACACAATTAAACGAAAGTAACCAACATCAGGGCAAGTTATACTCAATAATTGTTCATTGTAACAGAAGCAGCTTTACTCAGTTATCATTAACATTATTCCTGAATTTTCGAACTTCACTGTCGCGCAGCGAGATGAAATTTTATCTAAACTGGACCCTCTGACCTCAATAGAAGTTCAACTAACAATGGGGATAAAGTTTGATGGTCAGCTTTGAGGGCAAACTTTAAAAACTCATCTCTACCTCACCTCACTGGAATCTACACTTTTAGTGGTATTGGCTGAATCCTATCGACATGCATCTTTGTACATCCCATCACTTTCCCCCCAGCGAGAGAGAGAGAGAGAGTAAAAGCGGAATGGAAGGGGGAGGGGAGGGTAGGGGGATGAGGCACGATCAATTCTGTCGTCGCGATCAATTTGAGAGAAGTTTTAACACGATCTGCACGCCTTTGGAATCGTGTTTCTTCAGTTTTGAAATACGAGGTTGTAAATGTGTCTTTACTGTATCTGAAACTCCGGGGACGGAACTCTCGAGTAAACTGCAAGAAAAACAATATCCAAAATTTAAAATCAAAGTAGTTGAAATACTAGATAATAGGCTGCAAATTTCAAGGAGAAGCACATCTCCGGGTAAGATAGCATGACAAACGACAAGATTACTCAACAGCATCGAGCTCACCTCGCGACCACAAAAGCTCCTCTGTTCACCTTACACCACTCGAACAACATACGAGGATCAGTGTTATCAAGCAGCAGTTTACTGAACAGCACTTCATCTATGTGGAAAGAAAGACATCTTTAAACTATTTTGATTTTGTAAATAATAGGAAAAGAAATAGATATTAATCACAGAAGAAACTGTAACTTCCAAGAAAATGAAAGAGGGAGAGGATAAACCTATGGACAAACAAAAGGAACAGAGCGAGAAACGCAAATAAATAACGCGTAAAAACGATAGGATGGAAAAGAACACGCTGAGAGTGATTAACATATATTTTCTTCTTACATTATCACCCCTCAGTCACATACTAAGGTCAGGAGAATACAGCAAATGATCATTCACTGAAGCAGCCCTTGATTGTTGAAAAAATTCTCCTTGTCAGCACATTAGGAAATGTATACAGAATAGTATGGAGAATATGATGCGTAACACGTTGATGCGAGTAGCATTGTCTGTACTCTTATCTTTATCTTATCTTGTGGCAAATTGACTGATCAGATGGTGATATTACAGCCAACCATGGTAAAACATTCATTTTCCCTAACAAGTCCCAAATCACGTTTGTGAAACAGAACCGATTTATTCCCACATTTCAGATCAAACTCGAGATGAAAAGCAATACACTTAATTGGACAAATGTTTCAGTCAAAAATCTTATCTATGGTCCGCCCCAGTCCCCAACACACATACCAACACTTTTACCTTTCTTTTCAAACTGTAGTCTTTCCTTGTCCTGGTTAATGAGCCTCTTCAAAGCAAAATGACCCGCTGCACTCTTCACTACATGATCCTTAGCAGGGATGACAATTAAATGTCATACGTAAAAATTGTGTTACATATACTGAAAGAATTCACCAGCAATCTTAGAAAAGAGTGATCGCCCACAAGAAGGCAGCAGAATAGGCTCAATTTCTGCCGCCTTATCGAGTCCAGTCTATTCGTTCCTCCTCGAGAAGAGAGGAGGAGGTTGGAGTTAGGCCTAGGAGAGGAGAGGAGAGGAGCATGGGCTCCAGTTCCTGAACAGCAGCCGGCAATCGAGCCTAGCACCAGAATAGATTAATAGAAACAAATAAACCATAAAGTAAATCACTAATTCAATTCAAAGATTCTTCTTACTTCGTCTTCAGTCGAGGGATTAAGATCTTTGTTAGCTAAATTCACAATTGCCATCACAGCAGGCTTCACATCTCCTTCAAAATGAATAAAATTGAAATTGTTTGATTGTTTGTTTGTTTGTTTTTTTTATAGATTTGTACAGTGCACAGGTGAGAGAACAATAGCACAAGTAGTCCCCTACTAGGTTCACCCACCTAAACCAACCCTGACCCACCCATCCCACCCCAGGGGAGGACATCCATCACACAGTAATCTCGTGCGTGGGAAAGTTTTGTCCCCTACCCCTAACCCTGCAGGAGACGGGACCTTCATTTATTCATCCCTATCCGAGAAGACTAGAATATCTAACCATTTCTTGATGTTATAGAGAGGTAGCATATTCTTCTCAAATATTTTAAGACCTCGAGTGTTGGTCCGGCCGGATTTACATTTAAGGATAAGGTGAAACCAATTTCATGCAGAAGTTGTCTAAAATCCAATGCTAGTACCCAAAATCATACAAGAAAAGTGTGCTAAATACATCTATTTCATGGGTGGCTCAGATTTAATGAGATAGTCATGATGTAGCAAATATTTCTTTGATTACAAATGATTTGTGTCCAAACAAAGACGGTTTGACTGGACAAAGAAAAAATTTTAGTTGAAATTATCAGGTAATTGTACCTGCACATTTAAGAAGAGCAGCTAGAACAAGTTGACAGCCTCCTTTATCAAATAACAACTCTTCACCATTTTTCTCTATCAGCTCCAACAGAGTGGGTGAAATTCCTTCAAGAAGTTCATTTTGCCTCTGATGTGAATCTTTTTTGCTGAAATAAGGAAAAATAATGGGAAAAAAGGAACAATTAATGGTAGAGAAAATAAATGACTGGTCAAACCTGAAAAGTGGATAAATCTGATTAAAAAATTCACAGTTTACATTAATTTTGTAGACCTGCAGCTGCTTATTGAAAAAAACTGCTATTTCAACACAAGGTAAGGAGCCCAACACTGGTACAAACTTTCTCCTTTGCCAAGCAGAAATGAATGAACTTATGTCGTGTTCAAGGGATATTAGCAGGAATAAGAAACTCTTATTCACAACAAGCTAGACAAAGTCTGGGTTTTTATATTATCAAGACTTGGACTGTTATTGCAACTGGTCAAAAAGAATCAAAGGAAAAACTTTTGGTACTTCACCTGTTGGAGTTTCCATCCCCTTTCTTGAGCAGCTCCACTGTAGTGGGATGAAAATGGGCAGGGCTTCGGGGACAGAGCAGGTACATTAACACTTTCCTTCCATACGTATCTGCAGCTAACTCCTGGAGAGATGGCTGGATTTCCTGGCAAGTAATGGGAGAAAAAAAATCATCTATAACGTCACGCAGTAGTTTTTTCTGATAGCAAATGTCCACTATATTTTGCCTCAAAGTCATTTAATTTGTCAATCTTCCTTGTATATGTTGTAGTTCAATTTTATACTTGGTTCAAATTTTATTTTCCTTTGTTCTCGGTCATGTTAGTGTATGATAATGAGTTTGAAACGAAGGAAAATAAAATTTGAACCAAGGATAAAATTGAACTACAACATATTCATGAATTTGTTGTTACTTACCAAAGTCTCCAGTTCTACAAGTTATACTAAAAATCTTCAATTTCAAGATGTAAAGATGATTCTCCTAACTGAAGGCATTGCATTTCTTTGTGGGCTTTAATTGGGAGTCAGATGCTCACTCCAAACAATTACAATCAATTCCCCGAGTATCTGTTTAAAAGTGTCTTTGAAAAAAAATGACCTGTTTTAAGATTTCTCCCACACCTCAATCATCATCTGTTTGACAAACCAGCCACATGCATAAACTTGGAGGAAAAAGCAGTCTTAATCTCACCAGGAACATGATCTTCTTGACAAGCACTGTGTCGTCAACACAGTCAAATAGTGCCAACAGTACAAGATGTCCAAATTCTTCCTGCCAGTTAGAGAGCAAGGCTTAATTTTTAAGTCAACTACTCATGTTTGTAGAATTGTTCTCATGATCAACTGTTCCCATCATATCTTTGAGTCAAAGATGGAGATGTAACAACACTTCTCTTTGGATAATTATGTTAAACTTTATGCTTATACCTCTGAAATCCAAGAGAGATACACACAATGGCCCAACATTTCATGACTGTAATTTAGTAGCAGATTGTAACTCTCTGACCTATGCCATATAAGCCTCTGGCTTTGGCATCTCATTATCGCTAACTTGTGCATAATTATTATTAAAGATTAATAAAGATAAAGATAAAGATTTAAGTTAGATATAGGGTGATAAGTAACACTGAGTAAAGCCCAAGTTGAAATTTAATTTGAGCCCTTGTGTAAGAAGTTAATTAACTTTTTTGGGATGTCAGGGAACAAAGTGAATGTATAATGTTATTTGCTAACTAACCTATAATGTTAGGGAACCAACTTGAGTCTGTAAGGAACTGACCTAAGACATTGGTGGACTAGCTGATAAGAAGTGTGCTATAAGGGAAGCGAAAGACCTCCTGACATATGAATTATATCATACCACAGCACAATACAATTCTTACTTTGCAAATCTTCACATAATAACTCTTGAAGGATTTGACAAGTACTTTACGATCCTTGAAAAATATACAAAAACAAAACATTAGTCTGTAAATAAAGGTGGGGGTTTGTACAATGAAATTATTTTAAATTAAAGTGATTTTTACTAACTCACTATATGTTGGTTTGAATAAGTAAAGTTACATTCACTAATCAAAACGTTCTATTCCAACCTTAACCCCTCAGGCATACTCCTCAAGGTATTATTAAGTCAAAAAGCTCAATAAAATTACTTCATAATTGGTACTATGCAAACAGCTTAATAAAATTGTAATCGGTAAACATATGAGACACACAGAAGGTATTTAAAGAATTAAAAAGTTACCTGATCTCAACAAAAATAGACAACAGAATCTAGACTTACCTTAACTGTTCCATGCCACAAACAATGCATACCAACTCTGGCTCCATCATGAGTATGAAGAATGAGAACAACAGAATCTTTAATCAGCTCTATCATTTCCTACAGAAAAGATACAGCTATGTATTAGAAGTAAGGCTTCACAAAGTAGTAGTTCAAGAAAGAGGATGAAGTACGTACTGATCTTGCATTTTCATCAGCATATGTGAGGTATTCAAGAAGGACTCTGTGAATGATACTATGGCCAATGACAGATCTATGGAAAAAAATTAATAAAAAATAAATTAGTATTATGCTGTTTATCTCCACTGATGAGCTCTACAAATTTAATTACAATATCATCTTAAACTTTGACAAATAATTGTACAGATTTTCATCCTGTGTTCAAATATATTTACATGAATATTAAGCATGTTTAATGTAAAAAGTTTGATTTTGACTGATAATAATTACTTGCCTATGGGTACAAAGTGCTTAACCCCTTCAACTCCCATTAGTGACCACTTGAGACAGAATGCCTCTTCACAATATCAACACAATATCAAGCAAACAAGTGATGGGAATAAAGAAAATTATAACACAGCTGGCAGCAACTGTGGGAAATATGAAGTGAATCCTGTGTTCTGACAGCTACCCAAGAGGGCAAGAAGGACCCATCTTGCCTGCTTGGAATTGACAGCTTTGATCCCGCAAAAGACGTGAACTTACAAAGTTTGTTACTTTTGGACAATGGTGCAAAAGCAGCAGAAGACAGTCAAAATAAAGAAAACGTAAATGACCCTCATGGGTTTATTGTACCACAAACACAACTGGCTTTCTTTCCTGGCTTTTGAAATAAACAAGTCATTCTTGAGTCTCTGATTCTCATCAAGCATTTTTATGGACCTCTACTTGGTCTCTGTCCATAAAAATGTAAAAAAAGAACAGGGCCAATATCCAGCTATCTTAACCTTGCACTTGGTCAATAATGCACAAGCTAGGGATCATTGTTTGATCGAATACTAAGATTTGTATGACAGACAAAAAACAAGAATCGCTAATACAGATATATAGAGTAAAAAGAATTAAAGGTTATTAATTAAAGATATTTTCATCTTCCAACTTTACCTGTCTATAAGAGGCAACAAGGCATCTTTCATGTATTTGAGAATTCCAGCTTTCCTTGCTGGATCAGATTGCAAAACTTTTTCCAATGAATTTAACTCTGCTGACTACAAAGGCAGATGATAGTTAAGGAAAGCACAACTACAAGCACAACCACAAGTATAAGTTGGTTATATCATGTAACTTATTTAAGATTTTCATCACAGATAACCATTAACATAATAATGTTTAACAATACAGTAAAATTACACAGATCACATGTATAGGATCTGTATCTATGGTCATTTTCTAAAAATATCTAGAAGAGTCAAGTGATAACAAAATAACACTTGAATGCACAATTCCTTTTATTTATTTATTTTTTGTTTTTCTATGGTAGATTACAGTACCTTGAAAAAGGCAAAGTCAGCTCCATAGAATTCCTGGATGAGATGGGCTTTTTGGGCAGAGTTTGCATAATCACTGTATATAGTTTCTAGAATAGATGATGCCTCCTAAAAATTAATAAAAATATACTAAGTTAGCCATAAATTAATATACATCTTGATGTATTAGCTATTGTCATAAAATGCCTTGCCAGCATTACTATGCTATATAAATCTCACCTTATGTCTGATGAGTTTGCGAACTTCCCCATAAAAGCACTTGATAATAACATCACGCTGTTTCTTTGTTCTGATTGAAAAGACCAAAGTTTCCCATTAATTTGAATACATTTTTCTCTTTATTTCATTTATCTTTAAAACATGTAAGTTCTGATAATGAAAAAGAAATCAGTAAATAACACAGTATCACTGTCAGTTTAAAATCTATATTCAGACTGAACTAAAAATATGAAATTGAAAAACCCTCATCTTGGAATCCTATTGAGTAAAAATTGCTAAGTTGGGTTAATTAAGCAATGCTGAGAAAGTACCTACCCATATATTAACAATTTTTTGACAAAGAACTTGGAATATTTTGACTTGATAAGTTCTCCAAAATCGTCTAAAATGCAGAAATGGAAACCAGACTTGAATTAGTTATGAAATCATTTTTAATTGAAATAAATTTATAGTTCCTATAATTTTAAAAGAAAATTTTTGTTTACCTTTAAACTGCTCAAATAACTTCTGTCTTTGCTCTATTGTACCAAACTTAACACAAGCCTGAATCACACGTCCAGTGTCATGTTTGAAAATTACCTGGAATTACAATTAAATAGAGAGAGGTGAAAAGCAATTATCAATAAAAAAATCTTTTGAAATGAAACTGGAATATGTGAATAACTTGCTTGGAGTTTGATTCATCCCTAAATGCTTGTACTCACATCATGAGTATGACCAGCAATTAGACTCAATATCTTTTCAACCAATTCTGCCTTCTCTGCCTTGGAGCACTTCTTTCTGAAAAATAAATAAATGAAAAAATATCAATTCCAGCAGCATCAATTTCTTCTTTTGATCAGTATAATAGTTGAGCTGAGAGGAGTCCTCAAAAAACATTTGTATCCACATTATCTTATAAGTTGAATTCATTCTGGAACTGGTACATGTACACTAGTACACAGGATGCACCAACAGTAATTTTATCATGGGCTGAATTATATACACATTTTAATTGGTTCCTACAAATAATCTACTTGAGGACAGAAGCATAGATGACATCACCAATAACAACAGCTTGCTCTGTCATCATTTAAAACAAGCAAATTCAATGTTGCCATGGGTCTGCACAAAAACAGATGACAGAAGATGTCAAAGTGTGGTTGAATGGCATCCTCGTCTCGGAGAGGCAATGGTCAGCGCATCAGTGTTGGTGGGCTCTTGAGTGGCTCAAAAGCCCGATTCTTGAGTGGCAATCTTTGTTGCAGCTGGTACAGATGTAGTTGGTGGCCTCTTGAACTGATCCTTGACGTTTCTTTTCAAAGTGTGGTTAGAACATCACTAACAAACTTGCCTGTGCCCGTCACTTTTTAAAATCTATTACAGAACAGATACATGGCAACATGGAATATTTTTGCTAATCGGAATAACAAATTGGCTTAATCATATATGTAGCCCCATAAGCTTCTAATTAACACACCTCCTAATAGTCTCATACAATTTTTTAAGACTGTGAACCAGATCATAGTTTTCATCTTGTTGGCGGCGAAAGTCTTTTCTTTCCTTTTTCTTCATTTGCCAGATATTAGGCTTCTCATCAGATTCTAAAAGATGAAGTGGAGACACCCAAATTTAAGATTTATTGAAAAAATTCTGCGTAAATTAAATGCAAGTACACAGGTGTTTCATTAAGGGCCTGGGCACCAGACCAAATTGATTGGTCGTGTTTTGCCCATCTGGTTTGACAATCTAGAGGAAAATTTATCTTATAAAGAAGTTCAGCTCAAAAAGTTTTTCCCACCTGTGAAAACCAGTTACCCTCCTGCTGAAAACATTAATGAAACCCCTGAGTACATGTAATAAACTTCCACAGTTGTTTAAACACAATCTTAGCCCCTTGAATAATTGTAATATATTTCAGAAACACAACGCTTCCTATAATTTTTAAGACAGGCCGACTTTTCTATTCCTCGATACAACACAATAACTTACGGCAAACATTCACTGCCCTATTTAGGACCTAAATTATGGAGTAAAACTGACAACTTATGACAGATCAGCCACAACATTAGCTAGTTTCAAAAACCGCATATGTAAGCGTGACCTCAGCTCCCTATTAGATGGCGGCTGCAGGGGCTGTGCTCTATGTACTTCTTAATTCATTTCATATTTTTTCATACATGATATGACTTAATTTTATTCTTAAGTAGGTAATATTCTTTGTAAATAATTTTTATCCATTTTATTTGTGTCCTCGCATTAGTATGGGATATCTCCCAAACTAGAAGGTTCTTTGACACCTTAATAAAGTTTCTATCTATCTATCTATCTATCTATCTATTACACTTGTACTTGAAAGAAACAGGAAAAAAAAAACTGCACCAAAAGAGGAGCCAACTCTCATCTAAATGTTCTCATGCTAACATTTCCTTAGAAAAGAAATCAAGCCACACAGACAGCCTACTTTACAGCACTACATTATAAAGCTCTGTTACTATGAACCCTTGACAACCTAACATCAGTATGTATATTCTCCATACCATTCTATCAACACTTCCTAGGATACTAACACGAAGAATTTGTATTACAATCAAGAGCTTGGTTAGTTGGTGATCATTTCCTTCTTTCTCGTGACCTTGATGTTTGATCCAGAGGTGATATTGTATGGAGAAATTAGATGCCAGTCACTCTTTGGGAGTTAAAGGGTGATGACAAGATATACAACAAAACTAAACTCTCACCTTTGTTATCTTCCCATGAGCTGGAAAATTTCTTCCTTTTCCCAAAGTCAGTTCCCTTACCATCACTAAACTTTCGTTTCATGGCTTTATCACCAACAAAGTTTTCTTTCATGTAACTATTCCGTGATCCTTTACCGTTAACTGACAAATGTTTATCGTTGTTGTCATGTCGTCTATATCCTTTTTTCCCAACTTGAATTTCTATTCCACCTTTCCACTTCTTGGCCTTGAACGTTTTTTTCCTGTAATCGTCTACATTCGTGTCGCTAGCTTTACGTTTTTGTCCAGGAGAATTCTCTCCCCTAAAATCCTTGGAAAACTTTTTCGGTTTAAATTTCCGTTTTGTATCATCACCCTTCCCTTTGAATTTCTTCTTAAAGCTCCTTGACCCACTGGATGAAATAAAAGCAAAGAACGTAAGTATATTACGACAGAATAAAATTGTTCACTTGTCTACTTGCACAATTTTTTGCACAGCGTTCATTTGAAACAGCTGAGGAAAAAAAGTCCTCAATACAGAGTGTCCCCATGGATTAAACAAAAATGACAGCTTCTTAACTCTCGTGATATTTTTTATCTATAGGTACCATCTAGAGAACGGAACAACGCCTGTAATCTGAGTTTTCAAGGAGAAAAAAATTGGACACAATACCTCTTCTTGTGTTCGGCGTCCGCCATTTTAAAACTCACACACACACGTGCAAATTTATGAGCCAGCTGGGATTTGGTCAGCGAAATGTTTTTAGTTCCCAGTCTATTACTTTTTTTTCGTTTAGTCCTATATACTACTTGCAAAGCTAAGCTATGCACTCTGTCCGTCGCCTTCGGCTACTTCGTGCGGCGTTCACACCTACCAGTCAGATCCGCCAAATTCACCTGTCTAATATGTCGTCGAAGCCAGTGCGTGCTCTTATCATGGGTCCTCCAGGATCGGGTAAAGGAACTGTCTCTGAACGCATTGTTAGCACTTTTAAGGTAACACACTTATCGAGTGGAGATGTGCTCCGATCCCAAATCAAAGAAGGTACAGAAGTTGGCTTGAAAGCAAAAGCGATCGTGGAAAAGGGAGGGCTTGTACCTGACGAAGTCATGATAGAACTGATAATGGCCAAGATGAAGGAGTTATCTGGAGAGAGCTGGCTTTTAGATGGTATTTACATATCAACTGAGGTAGCTTTTAGGATTTTACAATCTTAGGATATGTACAATGTTCAAACATCTCAGCTGATCTGTGATTCGAAATGATACACATATTCTGGAAATTGCGTTTACAGTTTTAATAGGAAATTAATTTTAATTGGATGTGTTTTGAGAGTCATAAGCTAATCGACATTATACGCTATCCAAAGCTCTCTTTGATCTGTACGAAATTTGGAGTGGTAAACAGATACTGATAAGCGAGGTATCTCTTCTAAAAACGTCCATTTTTTGAGGAATGCAAGGAGAGGGTCGTTTCTGTTGGGAAGAAAAACTATTTCCACTCAATGCAAGGATCACTCTTTCCTTAATATGTATTGTTATGGGAAAGGCCCTTTTATTTATTGGTTTCCTGTAACTGGACTTTTACTTTTCTTGCTAAAAATGAAAACAGTGTCACTTAGGGTGACAAGTCTTACCACATCGGTGATTTCTATATTGCTCGTCGCTTACCTGTGAATTCTACATAATTTGAGACTGTTTTCTGTCTTAGAAAAGAGGCTAAGAGGGTAGGGGCAGGGGACAGAAGACTCAGGCACATAGGGTGGAGTCCCTTGGGCATGATCCTTATGTGTATTTAATATCTCTTTGACTTAAACATTTGTTTTTAGGTTTTCCAAGAACTGTTGTGCAGGCAGGGAAGCTGGGCGATAAACAGGAGCTTGATGTTGTAATAAACTTAGATGTTCCATTTGACACCATAATTGATAGAATTTCAGTAAGTTCTTTTTTCCATTCCTGAAACATCAATTTGTACCTTGTTGACATCAGTTGGTCCCTCATGACCCACAAACAAGAATAATCTAATCAGTTGTTCAAAGAAGTTTGTTATGATAGCTCGTGGTTACTCTGCAGATTACTCTGAACAGTGAGATACATTTTTATTTCTTAGAAACGTTGGATACATCCAGGTAGTGGGAAGACATACAACTTGGATTTCAACCCTCCTAAAGTTCCAGTAAGTGCAGTTAAATTTTTCAATTTGCAATGATCTGCAACTTTTATGAATATTACCATTTGAGTGTTTAAGCCTAGAAAGGGTTTTAATCATAAAATGTTTCTATTATTTAAGACATTTGGATGACATCAAGTGACACTTTGATTTAATGAGAATACAGTGGTATTGGTCTTTTTCATCATCTTTATAATTACGTGAGTTAATTAAGAAATGGAGAGCAGTTTACCACAGGAGCTGGTGTTTATCTTAGAATCATTGTCTTCAATCTCTCAGCTCTTAGTTGTAACAAGGAGATAGACAAGTTGTTCAAAGTTGGCCTCAACCATTTTAGCTGTAGATATGGAGAGGAGCAGGGGTGGCTGAAGGTTCCTATGTGTTCCCTAGGAATAATAATTGTAAGGTGGCAAGAAGGTAAATGCAAGACTTAGACAGCAAGTGGTCTCCTTTCCAGCCTTCTCAAGATGATGTTTGCAAGTAGGAATAGTATCAAAACAGTAAGGTAGCTTCACTGAAAAAAAATCAAGGCAGTGATTATGGGGTTATGAACTTATTAGGTGTGTTGTTTTAAACAAAGCAATTTCATTTCCATTTAGGGAAAAGATGATGACACAGGTGAGGATCTTGTTCAAAGGGATGATGATAAGGTTAGTCATTTGATTTACTGTGAAATTGTTGACGTCTTTTTTGAAATCAAAAGCCCTTTACTTAATCAGCAAGTGTTCTTAAGTTAACAACAAGAACAACTGCATGTGATAGAAAAAGAAAGGGCTGAAAAAAAAAAGCATTAGCTTAATGAAAGTATTCAAACATGTATTGATACTGACACTTTTTCTGTAGCCTGAGACTGTGCGACAGAGATTAAAACAGTATGAGGAAATGACAAAGCCACTTATTGATTTTTATACGTAAGTTCAAACAAGTACAGTATCTTGCACCATTTTGTGTGATTTCCTCTTCATAGATACTCCATTTTTTATGATGTTTTCATATCATGGTGTTTTGTTTTCAGGAAACAAGGAACACTTGAAGTCATTTTCTTTTGTTTTGTTTACAGGAAACAGGGAACACTTAAGTCATTTTCTGGGACGGAAACAAATGTAATATGGCCTAAAGTCAAAGATTATCTTGCTAAAAATTTCTTCAAACAATAAGAAACTGTTGGAATGTGAGACAAATTCCTCAACTGTTTATTTTATATAATTGTTCACAAGTTGTTTATTAGGTATTTTTCTCGGGTTCAGTGAGTATTGTTAAATACTCACCTATCTTTTGGCAAATAATTTTCAGATATCATTCTTTGTGTATGAAGCCTTCAATTATTAATGGTTGGTGAAGGTTTCCTAGTTGGATATGGATTTAACTCACTAACAGTGGTCATATTCTGCTGTTTAGTAATTTTTTATAGATTATCTTGTTTAGGTTTTCAGGTCCAAATCTTTGCAAATGAAAAATTACAAATTTTTTCCAATGTCCAAAGCATGTGTCAAAAAAACAAAAATCGCTGATTAGCAAATTGCAAGTTCTATGCTCTCACAAAAGAAAACTGATCAAATGGGAAAGAGTTGTGTAATTCAGGTTATTATTTGTGGGCTCAATCCTTTAACTCCCATGAGTGACCAAGACAGAATTTCTCCATACCTAATCAATACAGTATCAAGTAGACAAGTGTTGAGAGTAAAGAAAGATATCAAGTTGGGGACTATAAGTTGAATATCCAATAGCAACTTCTCTGAACTAACATAATAACAATGGTGTAATGATAATAATAATAATAATAATGATAATAATAATAACAATAATAATAATAATAATAATACCTTTATTTAGACATGATAATGTTTAAACTATAAATAAATTCAAATGATGATGGTTTTTGAGGAGAGGGGAAAACCAGAGTACCTGGAGAAAAACCTCTTGGAGCAGAGTAGAGAACCAACAAACTCAATCCACTTATGACGATTGTGAGTTCTTGGGAGTGAAAGTGTTAAGTTTTGTTATTCATGAAATTAATTGGGAAAAGTGGATCCTTGTATGAAAATCTCAAATTATTTTGAAAATGAGAATGACTTTTAAGAATACTAAAATCAGTCACAAACTTTTTAGAAGTAAAAATATTCCTCGAGTGAAACACTTCCCTCAAATGTTAGTTATAAAGACTTTGGGAACATCAGTAAATTGTTTTTCTTTGATTCTAGATCATATCTCTTTATTTTATTAATTTGTTGAAAATATATCGGGGAATTATTAATTCAAGTATAGTTAGGTTATAACAATTGTGAGGGAAATACATCCAGCAGAAAGTAATAAGTAATTAATAAAAGCAAAAAGTACTTAATAAAACCAGTGGTAAACCAAGTACCATTACAGTAATTAGCTCAGCCATGGTAGTCTAATGTGCTAAGGGTGGCTAGATCGTTAATAAAAGAATAACGTATATGCCTTGTTGTGGGTGTCTTGAATATGATGGCGTTACCTATACTGTATGTAACGCGTGAAATGTATGTAACAGTTTCTCCGAGGCTGGGTGAAACTCGTGCGGTCAAACGTTTGTGGTGATCCATATATTTTTTTTTTTAAATGATGATTATAATTATAATAACGATAAAAATGATATGTAAAAATTTTATGGCGCAGAATTTCTATCAAAAGATTTCACCATTTATAAATACTTAAAAATGCTTTGAAATGAAACTTGAGCAAAAAGATTGCGTAAATTGCGACTGTTCCCCCAAAATATGCTACCGACACACTTAATATGCAATTTTCCCGAAGACATGGATCAGAGCCCGAAACACTCTTCTTGCTGGTGGTAAAAGCCGGAAGAAACTCAAACCCAACTAAGCTTCAATATAAAGGTACGCAACAAAGAAAATTGTAATTTTTAAATTGGGCAAACAATTTTTTTTAAATACTCAGTTCTACAAACCAAAGCTGCAACAGTTATGTATTATAGAGAAAAAAACACAAGACAAAAGAAGAAAAATAGCAGTGAAAGAAGCATTATCAAGTTTTACAGTCTTATCAGATATTCAGTTGTGTTTTGACGCATTTTGATTGACAGCACCTACTATTCACCGTGTCGATTGTAATCACGAGTCGAGTGCCTTCGCGAAAATGTAAATTTCTTTTAATATAATTTCATATTTCAATTATTAAGCGATCGCATTTGAAGGGGAGATCTTATTTAGGAGAAATTATCATTTCTTTCGTCGTTGTCTCAACAAACCATTACACCATCTACATCTTCCCATTTGGCAATAAGATATTTGTTTCATTTAGAACTTTATAACTGAACGCCCCTTTCGGAGCCTGCATTCTGTCATCCAATACCCCTGCCTCTTTGGCTGCTAATTTTCCAAACAATCTTTAAAATACATTCTAAAATTAAAAGTCTCTCCGCGCGGAGCGATGTAGAAGACTTCACTGTCAAAAAAAAATATCAAACTACTTGCTCCCTTTTCATAAATGATAGATTACAAGTCCAGTATGTAAATAACATTTATCTTTTTTTCCAAGCTGTTAAAAATATAGTAACCAGTTTGCATGAAACCATTTGTAACCAGGGGAGGCAAATTTAAATAGAATCGTCCTTCTTCATTGATGTTTTTATTTGTTTATCTGTGAGCCGAAGAATACAAAACCTGCAGCTGAACTAAGCGAACTTTCTTATTCTGGGATTGTGGGGAATTTTAATTTAGCTGCCGCATTTAAATTTTACTGGAACAAAAGGTAGGAAAGCATTCCCCCTTCATCTCGAACTCTTCAACAGTTATTCACTCGTATTCAGGCATTTACAGAGAAAAATTATGCAGCCATAATTCTATCTTGAAAAAGGAATGGCGGATCGAATTTCAGCGTGTTTGAGATGGTAATCAGGCTTCCATCGTCAGTTCGGCGATTCAGAAAGATAGATGGATTAAACCAGAACGGGCCATTCAAAGGTGGGTTCAGTTCAGTTTTACTTCATTCTACGAATTTCGGGTTTCCATTCATGTATTTCAACTGAATCACAGCATGATTATATATCCTCGATTTTGAATAATAATAATAATATCCTGATCATTTTCTTGATCATACTAATCTGTCTATTGTTTCACTGATGAATTTCGATCACTTGGTACGTGGGGTAAACTTTGACTTTTCAACGAAGAAAGCTTTATTCGACATGCTTATTTTAGAGCGTATTTACAAACAAAGATTGTTAAAACTTTGGTAAATATTGATCAGCGCTTTGGTCTTATTCTTTCGTTAATTTTGCTCCGTAGAAAGCCGTCTATTTGATATGTTTAGTAAAGAGTGTTGTTTCCAGCAAAGATCGTGGAAAACTTTAGACGGTATTTGATCAACGCTTCGGTCTTGTGCTTCATTGATACATACAAGAATACGAACATTAAAAGAAAAAAAAATAATAATACTCTAGACGTTAACGTAAACAAAGCAAAAAGGTAGGATACGCCAGGTGCCGATTAGTAGTACAAGTCAAACATTTGTTGTTTATAGAGACACCTCTTTCGTTTTTCCCTATTTAATATAAGGGTTTAATTTTTCTTTTTACAACACTAATGCATGATTTGGTGTTCATTATTTGAAGCACATTCTAGTCTCTCTAAGATATTTTTTTTAACAATATCTACAATACAGGACTACTTTGTCCTTTCCGTGACTTGTTTTTCAACAATAAATACACTACTTCAGTCATAAAATTAAAACATACAAATTTAACACTACGTCAACAAAGGGAATCACAGATAACATAGTCCATCGTATAAAGAATGTTTTTCCCTTAATTCATTCCTTTGTTACAAACGTGAAACAAAGGGCAGAAAACCTGAGTCTCCCCTTATTTGGTTTATAGAAAGGGTTTATTTGATACGAATGTGGCGTGAGAATTTTTAAATTTTTAAAGTAACGATTAAAAACAAACAGCATGGTTGAGCTGTATAATGACGACTATTACCTAGGGCCTCAAGGAACCCAGTGAGAGAGAATTGAAATAAACAAACTTCAGCTGAAAAAATTACCCGGTTTTTTCCTTTTTTTACAACAAGAAAGGTGATAAAATCTTGTATAAACTGGGATTATCTACAGCTTCTTCGAATAAAGTAAATGTAAATTCGTTATCTCAAAGGCTATCTCTTCTGTACTCCCCGAGGAGAGTCTGGCGGTCAAAAAAACTGATTTGGACATTGCAAGGAGATAAGCTTTTCAAAGGAGATTTATGGTACCAACAAACCGCAATAAAACAGGTTGGTGAAAAATTTCCAGGAAACTCTTTAGTCAAATGAAATGCTAAACACTGCTCTTTCTATCCAGCAAACTATACTTTGAACATTTATTTTTGTTTCGCACCGCGGGTTAGCGTGCTACTGTAGATATACCGAGAAAAATAGCATCCACGGGATCTACCAGTTGTTTTGAACTTGTTCTCATGCGTAATTCCACACAAGCTAACTAGTCAACTAAAAGCAAACGAATACACGTGAGCCGACTAAGCACCATTCTTTCAAAACCACAATTCTTTAGGAACAGATACTCGATTAAAAACTTCCTCTATATATTTTAGATATACTTACAATTCTGTAAGGCGCAATCCCGTTTAAGACAGGCTATTTTCTATTTGTAGAGACACGATCACACTGCTTCAATAACAGAATTCTCTACTTTTTGATTTCCGATTGATTTCCCCCAATCACGCAGCTAAAGGGCTCGCTCTCGTCGCATTGGTCCAGCGCTAATGTGGTTAAAGGATTATATTCGATGACAATGGAAAACAGACGCGAGTGTGCTGTCTTAGCCAAAGGCATCTAAGATTAAGCATTTGTCAACGGCGTGCAAAACAATTTTATTGATGTTCTAATGGATTTTATAGGAGTTTTAAGGAAAGATTAATTGTTTGTTTGTCTATCTGTTTTTAGAAAAGTGTCGCTTGGATGAGATACGAGTCGCGCTGTTTAGAGTATTTATGGCCGACCCTTTTTCTTCTTTTATCCTCAATATATAAATTTTAAAACGGGAAGCGACCATGGGCGGCTATATCTATCTGTCAAATCAACCGTTATCTAAAATTTTAAATAAGATTGGCGGTGTTTACGCAAAAACTTTGGTCATTTTCACGCAATTTTCTCCGGAAAATTTAAACACAAACTTTGGTGTTGAAGACAGCACACTGGTGCGGAAAATGTTTCTGTTTTAGTTACAGCAAAAGCGTAATTCCTGCCGTTTTTCCTTAGATAGTCAGCCCAGAAAAAGGCCCACTACAGACCGCTCTCGAATAAAACACGTGTCGGTCTATTTATCAGAAGGGTTATGATAGAAATATATCGTCTCTCAGTATCTTGTTTTCCTTTAAGCTTCAGTTACTGCAGAGAACGCGCAGAGTGTGTCCTTGAGCCGCGGATCATATCTTTACCCGACCCAGGGGATATAAAAAAATGGCTGCCAAAGAAAAGGGCACTCGCAGGGGACTACAGAGCCAGCTGAACTTAATCAAGATTGCCTTGATTGTCATCGTTTGTTTTGGCGTCTATCTATTTGTTATGGTGCATCAGGTAGAAAATCCATTTAACAACGGAGATCTGTCCACACCAATAATCCATGAACCAGAATCGCGATGGGATGACACCTACGACCAACCTGAAGATGTAGGTAAGAGATCAGAGGAAGTTCTTGACTTCGTAAAAAATGACGATGCTTTCAAAGATCTAATTGACGTAGAGGTTGACGATGCTCCACAAAATGCATCTTCAACTGATGTTCCAGGCTCCAAGTTCAGTAAGGGACCAAAATCAAACGATTTTAACACAGTCACTTACTTGAAACAGCAAGAAAACATGGATTCTCCGCGGAATGTATCTTCAATTCAGGAAAGAAATATGACCACAATTGATTCAGGAAAATTCTCAAGAAATAAACATAGGAGTCCAGTCGAGTCCAAATCAGATCTCGAACAATACTCGGAAACAACGAAATCTTCTCGAAGATTTGACGACCGCTCCCCAAACCTGGGAATAGAACGCCTTCGGTATCGCCTATTACACTCTCAAATCGGACTAAGAAGGAAACTGGAGCGACAATTCAAGTCTGTAAAATCATCAAAACACTACACGATGGATAAGAACACAAAGGAAGAAATATTTAATATGTCTGCTTCTCAGTCAAACCATCAGCAAGAAAAAACATACAAAGTTGAAACTTCAAGTCAAACTGAAAAACTCGCAACTAGAAATGATCTCAGTACTAATGTATCAGAAAAATTGAGCCGTGGAACTCCTTCTATTCTTCTCAGACATAATAAGAGCGAAAAGGGGAATATCACCAAAGTTACTTCTTTGGACATGCAACAAACGTTAGTAAAAAGTTCCAGTTCCACATCACTGTTTTCAAGTAAAATCCCAGTTTCAAATCATCAAGATAAATCAACGCTTAGAATTGTGCAAAATTCTAGTCGACTTCAGAATACAACTTCGAATCGACAAAGTTCCCATCATAGACAGAATTCAAGTAAAGTGGCAACAAATCGTCACAGTCATAAATCGCGACTAAAAGATGGGGAGACGAAATGGACTTCCGACCAGCTTCCGAAAACGGTTTCGGTGAAAAAGCGAAGGAGTCTCCTTATCTTCGGTGACGATCGCTCTGGGACAACATTCGTGACTAAGATGTTTGCCACTGATCGTCAAATGTTTACAGTGTATGAACCTTTGTGGGTTACAAAGAAATGGTTTTCAGGATCTATTACAGGAAGTAGAATGCATGTTAATGTTACGTTGGATGTGATCAATGCTTTGCTATCTTGTCATTTCACTTTTTCGAGAGCGGGAAAAGAATTTTTGTTTCATACATCATCGTCTTGGGTGGGCACAGGGGTTTTTGAGAAAAACATCTTCAGAACTTCTCCATTTAAACGCAAGACAAAAACTGGAAAGTTGTTCTGGCCTAATCTTTACCGTTATCCGGAATTTGCGGAAAACGTTTGCCTCAAAAAATTTAATTACAGCGTGGTAAAGGTTGGACAAGTTCGCGTTCCGCGCGAGAGTATTTCGACGATTATCCCGCGTGTGTTCCACGCGAATCCTGACACTGACATACGTGTCATTCAAATCGTGCGCGATCCGAGAGGAAGCCTTAATTCAAGAATAAAGAACGGGTGGATCTCAGATTTCACTTACGTCGGATTTCATTTCCTAGTGCGAAAGATGTGCCATAAAATCGAAGCAAATATTCAGTTCGGCAGAGAATCAAAATCTGAATGGAAGGACAGGTACATGGAAGTAACCTACCGAGAAATTACCACAATGCCTGTTACCACAGCTAAGAAAATGTATACATTTGCTGGCTTTGATATGCCAGACAGCTTGATTGATTGGATTATCAAGAGTACGAATCCTGACCAAGAGGAATTAAAGGAGGCATTGCATAACCCTTATTCTCATGTTAGGGATTCGAGTAAAAATGATTTGAAATGGCGCAAGGAATCACCCATCAAGCGAGTGCGAATAATCGAGGAAGAGTGTGAGGGTCTGTTGAATTTACTCAGCCTTGATCCCATCGCTGACGAAATGGAAACATTGTGTTCTTAAAAATCAAAGCTATTTCGGTGCTAAGTCAAAGCCTGAGTGAGAAAAAATTTTGGAAAATACGAGACCTGAAAGTCAAGAAGTCATTATATATTTTAGATTTTAGAGTATTTTTTACTATACGAAATTCTCAATTTAAGATCAAACTTGAAATGTGTAAAACAATTCGCTGTCCTTTGCGAGTAAATTGTTTAGTTAGATATATCAAAATTATTGTGGACTCGATGGTTGTCCTTTTTTTTTTGTAGCCTATCTATCTGGGGAAGTGGTCTCGGGCTCTGAGATTCGCCATTTCTCCAGTTTCTGCGCACATACATTAGTGCAATGTTTCATTGATGGATCTATTTGATAACCAAGCAACTAATATAAGGTTAACGAGATCATTGAAAGCGGAGCCCTTGAACAAAAGCAACTAATTATTACACAAGCATCAAACCGAACGAACAGGGTCTCCTACTAAGGAATAAAGGCTGATAGTTTCGAAAGAAACTGTTTGGGGCTGCGTCGGTGGGGGTAACGAAATAATTTGGATATATCAACAAAGTTGAAATGGTAAATTGGCCACCGTAAGCCGACGAAGGGCTAACGCTCGAAACGTCAGCTTTTGTAATCGTTACGGTAGCCAATTTACCATTTCAACTTTGTTGATATATCCAAATTATCTCCTACTAAGGGTTAGCTTTCACTGGCTTCGGCGTTGTAAACACGCTTCCAAGCTGGAAAATCGAAAATCGGAGTCGTCAGTAAGCAGAGACATAAGCTCAACGGAATCAGGATTTGAAGAATCATTACTGTTTAATTTTTTCCTGACGCATATGACCGCTGAAAACTAGAATGTGGGAGTCACAAACAGAAGCAAAAGAACGAACCATTCATACTGCAAGTTCTCTGATCATTCGATAGGTTGGCACTCTGAAAATTTAGCTTTTACAGATCCCAAGCGACGGAGTCACAGGCGGTAACAGCGCTCTGTTTGTGAGGGATTCCAGCTTTTTTACTTGGATTTTTACCGGATCTTAGTGCTCTGCGCATCTGCTAATAACTGACTACCTAACGTAGTTGTGCCAATCAACGCCCAGGGACCTCAGGAGCAAAGCAACTGAGTGAAGATAACGCTCATTGCTCGTCTCCTATCATGGGGAATGTTCAGTTTTGTGCAAACTGAGCGGGACCAGGGGATGGTAGTGCCACCTAGAAGTGAATCAAAAAAGCAATCAGACTGTAAATAACAGAATCAACAGAGGAAGTAAACAGAGCTCTGAACAGACTGAGGTTTACAGGTAACGCGGAAATGAATAAAGGAGTACTAACGAAACAGGAAAACTGTTTTTTCGGAGACGCGCGAAACAATTTCAGCTGGAGAGAAACATATTTGAATTAAGCCCACGTAATCACCTGACGCCTCAAACGTATGCGCACCTGATCGCATTCCTTCACATTGCTGAAAATCAAACGATGGCGGGCTTTTCCATAAACAAACAAGGAAGGCCTTATATCCGTGGTAAAAGCGTAGACGATAGCCTAAGATGAGTGATAATCGATTCGATTTTAGCTGAAAAGGAATATTATAGAACACTTTAAGCTGGATCATATTGTATTACTAAACCATACTTACTAAACGAAAGCGGATAAACGACGACAGACAGCAAAAACGCGGGCAAAGAAATACGGAGCTGAGGAATGTTATCACGTGCGTATGCTTTTTGTGCCGACATCTTTTCAGTCCCGTGACCAAAAAGATCACCTTTGTCGTTAACAGAAACTGTTCCGCTCGTCTCCGGAAAAACAGTCTACCTGTTTCGGTAGTAAGTTTCTAAAGAAACTGTGGTGCTGTGTCGGTGGGAGTATCACAAGATAATTTGGTTGTACCAACTGAGTTGATAAATTATGTGCATTGGCCATTATAGAGAGGATCCTATGCCTTCAAGTTTCGAGTGATAGCCCTCGCTCTGACGAAGGCTGGCATTCGCGGTCGGTTTTCACAATAGCAGATTGTCGGGAGAAAATTTCCGCGTTTCCTGGCGTTTGTCATATTTGAAAAAAACTAACCGAGAAAGCCCTGGGGATGAGATTTCCTTGACCATCTTATCCTGTCTGAGAGTCTGGGTAGGAAATTATTAACCCATGATTCCTTTCGTGTTTAGCCATTTCAAAAATGGCGGATAACCTATGAACCTTTGTGGAATTGATAACTATAAAAATGGCTTCAACGTTTTATGCAGTGGTGCTTTGTCTTCTAGCCAATATTCTGGTACGATGGTGTGTGTCTCTAAGCTCCTATTCAGGTAACTTGATAGTGAAGTTCTCCGGTACGATCTCTTAGAGATTCTGTTTTGAAATTTACACGCGCGCTCACTTCTGCTAAATTTGTTTCCCGGCCCAGGAAAGGGAAAACCCCCGATGTTTGGAGATTATGAAGCACAGCGACACTGGATGGAAATAACATACAATCTTCCGTTTGATGAGTGGTAATCCTGTGTTATCAAGTTGTGTTTTAATTATATCGGTTGCATGTACATGTAGCTATTGGTGAGAGTAAATATTATTTATTCTGATCAGCTGTTCGACAAGTCACGTCTGAGAAAATTACATTTCATCGAGTATCCTGATCATCCGTGTGAGAATGGTCTTGAGAAGGGCTGCTGCAAAGAAAAATATTCTGGATCTTTGTGTTTGGCTTTGACAGAAAGAGTTAAATTGTGTAACTATAAAGAAGTTCAGGATTGATGACCTCCAACGCTCGAAACGTCCAAGTTCTAATAGAGAAAAGCTGAAGAGGATGGTCTCTAATAATGTATTTTCCACGTGAAAAAGACAATTCGATTATAAAGGACCACAAGGTGTCAAGACCTTCAAACACGTATTCGTGAAACTTAGAAAGCAGCTTAGCCATACTGCAAAGAACTGATAGGTGATTCCCCTAACTGACGACCTTAGCTTTGGTGATGGCTATTTTTGAGACTTAAATGTCAGGATGAGGGGATAGTTTTCCTAAATTTCATTACATGCCTCCCTTTGAGTGGATCAGATTATAAAGAGAATTTTTTCCTCATTGTACTGATCAGCACAGGGAATCAGAGATTTGATGAGATGTCAGTGAGTGCAACCTAACATTAAAATAATTTCCATATCTTTTGGAAGGTATACAAACACAGCCAATAATGACTTAATGTATTGGGGCTTGGATTATCCTCCACTTACTGCATACCATAGCTGGGTCTGTGGCTTCATGTGAGTACTTTGTCTGATAATAAATAATTTTCAAATATCTGTATCAGACAGAAATGACCCACTCACTCCCAAGATTTAAATTTAAATTCACCACTCTTTCTGCTTGAAATTTTCTTTTTATGATTTTAGATCAGAACGTTTGGAGTTAATTAAAACAATAACCATTGTTTAATATGTTGTTTTCACTTCTCATCACCTTTCTGCTTGAAAGTGTATTGATATTGAGGGGAGAGTTTCATTTTTGATCACCTCCTGGATTGACAGAGTTATCCCTCAGAATGTGGTGTTCAACTGATAATAATATATATATCTTATTAACCAAGCGTGAGGGCCGTACTGGGAGAATATCAGACTGAGGTCTTGAGAGTACGGACCGAGCGTAGCTCGGTCCATACAAAAAAGACCAAGGGCTGATATTCTTCCAGTACGGTCCCGAGCAAGCTTGGTTAATAAGAGATTTATTATACGACTGAAGTTCAAAGGGACACAAGAGCAGTGTCATTCGGGACCATTTGGGACAGTGCCCGGTCCAATACTGAGAGAATATTGACCGGCAATAGAGCATTTTGATTGGTTGATTTTAGTTATTGGCCCTCTGACTGCCTGAGTCGTGTAATAAATAACTTTACTTTAAAGAGAATGATTCTGTTGGTTCCAGAATGTAATTATTGTAGAGGTCATAAGAAGTTTTCACTCACTAGCGCCCAATTTTAAACATGGTCACTATGATGTTTTCTTTCTATGACAGAGCCAACAAAATAAATCCAAACTGGGTCGCACTCAACAAATCCAGAGGACATGAAAGTCATGAGCATAAACTGTTTATGAGGCATACAGGTGAACTGATTCATGCAATAATACTGAGTCTCATAATTTGAGTATTATGAATAAGTCTAGCTTCTGAGTAGGAAATTTAATTCTAGAATGTCTTATTGCAAAATGTACTGTTTTGATTTTTTCAGTTGTTATAGCAGATATATTGGTGTATATTCCAGCAGTCTTTGTATTTGTGTTTGTTTGCCTGAGAAGGAAACCAGTCATCGACAAGGTAATGACAGTCTTTGCGATCCAAAATAATAATAATAATAATAATAATAATAATAATAATAATAATAGTAATGACAGTCTTTGTTATCCAAGGTAAGCAGGGTGCAGGCTTTATAACAGTAACATTACATTGTGAGTGTGAACTTGTGCAAATAAAGGTTAATACAGATGAAGTAAAGGGTCTATGGATCCCTTCAAATACCTCTGTGGGTTCCCAGCCCCCTTTAAGTGTATTTTTTCAAAAGCTTCCTGTCAATTCACTTTTGTCCAAGGCTACATATCATCTAATAATTAATTTTTAATTTTTGATCATAATGATATGGACTGTTTGTAACAAATTATTATTTTTTTCCATTAATTTTCAGGTTCTTATTGCAGCTACCATGTTATTCTACCCAGGACTTATTCTTATTGACCACGGTCACTTCCAGTATCCGAAATTGTTTTTCAAAATTTAACCTGATGGAAGATATTTAATTTGAAACAAAACAGTGCATCAGTTTTCAAAATTGTCTTTTTTCCTTTAGGGTACTTTATGTCTTCCCTTCCATTTAACTAATTAAGGAAGTGCCTGGCTAAAGCAACAAAGTTTAGCCAAATTGTGTAAAAAAAGGTTACTGCACAGTGCATAATCAGAGTTAATGCAACTTCTGTTTTAGTTAGAATCAGGGGATATCAGCAGTTACAACCCACCTATTAATTTTGGTGCAATTTTATTGGTTACTTTATGTCACGTGGTGCAAAATCACAGGACAGTTATCATGCAATAACCCCAGTCTGCGTCGATATTTGTCCTCTGATTTTTTCTGTTAAAAATAAACATAGTCAACACGAGTTTCAACTTTTCCATTCTCCTATTTACATGGAAGGAAACCAAACTGGTTTTTTTTTTTTTGCTTGCTTGCGTCAATCACGCGCATTCGCCATCAGATCACCACTGGCTTTTATACTGTGTTTATGCGCAGTTTAATTGCAATGTGAAAATTAATGGGAGGGTTATAAAATAAATAAACCCCATTCTGGCTTGCTGGTATGTTGGCTGATAATGTCCTTGGCTGAGATATTGTCCTCAAAATTTCATATTTGCCCTTGAAGCTTCGCTTCTCGCCAAATATTCATTTTTTGGACAATCTCTCAGCCGTGAACATTGTCAGCTGACATACCAGCCGCCTGAAGGGGTTTATTTACTAATTATTGCATGACAAGTAATGTTACTTTACAGCACCGGATTGTGTTACTTTAATGCAACTGGTTTTCCTTAACTGACTGATTGAGATATAATACAGTCAGCCTTGGTTTAGCACTGTGGGGAGTTATAGGACTGGCTTGTGATCATAATCTGCTGGGCTCAATTGCTTTTACCCTGGCCTTAAACTACAAACAGATGGAACTCTACCATGCTTTCCCTTTCTTTTTCTATTTATTAGGGAAATCCTGGAAACAAAATTCTTGGTAAATATGTCTTTCAATCACACAATTTAAGTAACAAAACTTGAGGTAAATCCAGTGTAAACTGATAACAAGTGATAGATTATGTTTGGTTGAAGTTGTTTCAAGGGCACATCGATGAAACAAACATTTCAAGGAACAAATTCTAAACATTTTACATCTGACAGAAAATACTTAATAGGTTTAATTTTAGGTTTAACTGTTAGCAACATGTATATTTGTATTTAATTTTTGATGCTCTTAATGAAATGATCATGCTGTTAACTAGGATTTGATCTATTCATTTTAATACACAGGTTCTCAAGAATATTTAACCTAGCCAAAATAGGGATTGTGGTGGTTTTAACATTTATTCTTTGGTAAGTGACAAATCATGATCACCTTTGAAATGTCATTAAGTCGATCAAATTAATTCAACAAGATTATGCTTCTGCTTGTTTGTGAATTTTCAGTTGGTTGCCATTTTTGACTGGATTACCGACAATTTTACAAGTTCTCCACAGACTTTTTCCATTTGCAAGAGGTATCTTTGAGGTAGATATCAAAATTGCATATCATCCAATAACAATCTGTAACAGTGTAATGCACTGTGTACATGTTGAAAGAATTAAATCAAACAGTTTAAGTGTGTGAGTTGTATTTTAATCTTTCCCCTACTAGGACAAGGTAGCCAACATTTGGTGCTCGATTTCAGTTTTAATTAAAGTCAAAAGAATACTCTCACAAACTCAGATTATAAAACTCAGGTAAGAACACATCATTCACTCAATGATAAAAATAATAAAGGCCGATAGTTTCAAAAGAAACTGTTTGGGGCTGTGTCGGTGGGAGTAACAAAATAATTTGGATATATCAACAAAGTTGAAATGGTAAATTGGCCACCATAACGATTACAAAAGCTGACATTTGGAGCGTTAGCCCTTCGTCGGAGCAAATAGAGGAATTGTGGGTTGTGTGTGCTTTTAAAGGCAGAAAATGGAGCTACGTTATTGGTGGGAACATGGCAACGAGAAAAACATGAATAAAATAGTGGGATGAAAAGCGTTCATTGATCCCTGTGGGATTTAGAAAGTAATGATACATGAAAGAATTTCCAGGAATTAAGTTTGTAAAATAATTGATAAAAATACTTTCACAGGGAACATCAAAGTGTGAACCATAAGGCTATTAAACCTAACACTAAACAAATTCTTTTAAATTTTTTTTTTTACTTGAAATTTCCTCTACATATTATTTGCCTTCCCTCGCAGCATGTGGTCAACACTCCTAGTTTGTCTACCATCCTCACTGAATTTGCTAAAGAATCCAACCATAGACCGTTTCGTTTTAGCCTTGGTAAGGATCTAGTTCTTCTGCATTTTACAAACTAAATTGCCAAAGGCAGCAGTACAATTTGTTGTAAATGTCAGTGTCCTGGCAATGTGATTATCTAAGATTGACCTTATGTCCAAATTAAGTACCATTCTTTCTGCCTGAAGAATACAGTAACTGTAGATGGTGACTCTTGGGTTAAACTACATGTAGTTGTATAATGTTTGTCTATCTGACGTTTTGTCTGTTTCGTAAATTCCAGGTAAATTCTTCTTTGGCATTTTTCCTTTTTTCCTATCAAGTGCATGAAAAGTCAATTTTGTTAGCAGCCCTGTAAGTATTGTTCTTTGTGTCAATTAAACTTGCAAGGGGAATTTTCTTCTGATTATGTATTTCCATGATAAGCTATGAAATGCCTTCCATCCATGAGTTGGTTCTGTTTGCAACTGATATTTGTCAAATGACTACAGTAAGACTTTAATTTACAAGAAAAATAATTAATATTTGTTTCTTGATTACTTCAGCCCTGTTTGTCTTCTGCTTCACTATAAACCCTTAGAGTGTGTGTGGTTCTTAGTCATCTCAACTTTCAGGTTGGTGATAAAACATTTGAAGGTTTACAGTCTGTAATCAATGTCTTTCAGTAAAAGTTTTTGTCAGTGGTCAGCTCACATCAGCCTTAAGTAGATTGTAATGTAAAAGTGGCTTGTCTTCACCATGAAATCCTTCCCACAAATAACCCCACTCCACCCCCTTCGTGAATGTAGGTTGTCTCTAGCCATCTAACTATGGGTGTTTTGGTCAAGGGAGACTTGACTTAGGGCCACCCCCTCTTCCCTAATAGAGTGCTATTTAATCATAGATAGCTACTTACTCCCCCTTCCCTGCAGTTTTTGTTCCATTGCCTTTACTAACAAGCTGAATCTGCTGCTAGTCAACCAACTCAGTGATTACTAACAGTAATTATTAGCAATAATTTAGTAACCAATTTTATTTCCAGCATGTGGCCGTTACTACTGAAGGATGGTCTGTCTCTACCCTACATTTCATGCATGTTGTTGTTCTACACTGTTGCTTATCATGTGTTTGAGCTCAACAAGACAGAGCCACTTAAACAAAGTTTGGTGAGTTGTTCATTCCATACCATTAAAATTTACCATTACTTTATTTGGAGAATTCTCCCCTCACCACTATTGATACATTCTCCATGGAGAAAGGCAATGATTTAAAAAGAAAGGAACAAAAATCATGTAGGATACAAGGTTTTATTTTCCACCAATGTATAGTTGAAAGAACTGAGAATCGATATTAGGATTATGGGAATGAAAGAGTTGAAGCAGTCTTGTAGACTTTCATCGTGAACTATGACAGAGGTACCACACAACACAGAATACATGAATGATCATGGTTGTAAAGAGATAAAAGCATTACAGCATTCAAACTGTAGAGACATCAACATCTGTACATTTTAAATGCTGCACACCTTTAATTCTCCCATTTCTTTCCAAGTGATTTTCTTGAACCCAATTTTTTTCAGTTTGTTCTGTCAATGGTTGGAGCCATGGGTCTACACATTGGATCAGCTGTTGTCAAGCCCCCCAGGCGGTACCCAGACCTCTGGCCTGTGCTAATCTCTCTGTATTCTTGTGCACATTTCTTAGCATTCCTGCTTTACTTTCATTACCTTCAGTTAAGCTTACCATATGATTTAAGGTCTGTAGTTACAAAAGAAAAGAAATCCTAGGAACAAATTATTACTTGCTCAGATAACCTCTATGCACAACAGTTTGTACATTGAAAAATATTAGATTAGTGGTGAAGTAGGCTTTTTGCTAAAATTAATTTTGAGATTCAAGAAATATTTGCCCAAAAAGACTAATGGATCTTGCATTAGAGCAATAAGAAGTATGGCAGATTCTGAATGATTGTGGTATGGTATCTACTTAATCCTTATATTAATATAACTTCTATTCACATTGTTGAACACTGTTAAATAAGTTAATCACTTGTCATAATATATACTATCTAATATTACTTCCTAAACAACCTTTTTAAGTATTCTACAACCCTCATGAAAAATTGTACCTTAATTAGTCTTAATAAAAATTACAAGTTCCATTATTGTTGAGAAACATTTAAATAATACATTTGTGAAGTGCTGACTGTTGTTGATTCTGTGGATGTAGAAATAAAGGCATTACAACATTCAAACTGTAAGGAAATCAATATCATTACAGTTTAAATTAATTGATCAACATCCAACTTATCACCAACATCTCAAAACAATGTCTGGCAAAATTTTTTCTAGAAAGTCCATTTGATTAAGACAAAGACAAACAAATCCAACTTACCAGAACATTTACTGGTCAGTCAATTACATGGCAGTAGAAATGTATTGGATGAAGTGCTTGACCAGTCAATTACAATTTACCCACCCCTATCCCCACTTGGCTCAATTCACCCATGCCCACTCCCAAGTGTTTGCATAGGCTTATCTTAAAATATCATATACATTCAAGTATCTTACTACCTGTTTGTATGCCTTTCTATCCTGGGTGGTCAGAGGCACTTTCACACCCACTCTATTGCCCACAAGAACACAGTAACAGTCATGTCAAAAAGGTGTAAGTTATGCCGTGTTCTTCTGAAAGATTGCTGATCAGATGTGTTTATTGGTCAAGAAGATAAAGTCTGTTTACGAGCCTGGTGGCCCATTAGGCCGGTGCTTAATTCCGGTTTCTGTAGCCTGAAGCGACTTGGAGTATTTCTACTCCCCCCTGGATGGGATGCCAGTCCATCGCAGGGTTACCCCCAGCATTAAATTGCCGGTACCCATTTATACACCTGGGTGAAGAGAGGCACTGTGAGAGTAAAGTGTCTTGCCTAAGAACTCAACACAATGTCCCAGCTAGGGCTTGAACCCTGACCACTCGATCCGGAGTCCAGCGCACCAACCATGAGGCCACCACGCCTCCACATTGGTCAAGAAGACAAGAGAAAATTAACAAGTTCACAAATTCAGATCTGTTGCCTAGAACATTTAATATCAATTCTTATCTGTATCTGTAAAGTGATCCAAAACAAAAGTGTAACACTCTTACATCAAGTGACAGTTACTGTCAGTAATGATATGTCTACCTAGGTGATAAAATCCTCCCCTTATTTTTTTTTAAAAACAGCTTTGAAAAAGACACTTTCTGTCTGAAATATATTTTTTGAAAAATAAAAACATCCTTGCCGGACATTTTACAAACACAGCATTAAAATATGTGGCAGTTTTACTTAAGAACTAAAAATGATTTTACATCACTGAGTGACAAGATAAGAATTTTATATCTCACCTAACACACCTCCTCACATGTTAACCATTAATATACCTCTTTAAATCTCAAGATCTGATTGTTCTCTACTCTTACTAGCTACTACACATTTAATTGTTACTTGGTAACAAGAAGTTTAAGTTACCTGGTAAGTGAATACCATTTGTACTAAAAAAATATTTCCTAAAGTTGGACACAATAAATATTCTAAGCTTTACAAATGTGAGATATACCACTTAAAGTACCTTACAGGTGATAACCCTTATTAATTGTTCCTACTTAACATCAAATTCCTAGAGTTATAATTGGTTACTTCTAAATTAGAAGTAACCCTGTTATCAAACGCGGCAGTTCTGAATGGCAAAGGTCACAATGTCATGGGCACCAATTTCTGAAACAGGTAAGTACAATTACTCAACCAACAGTGCAGTATAAGCAAAACAGTTTGCATATTTAAAAGGATTTGTACAATTAATGCAACAGGATTTACACATTTAACATTTAAGTTAGCACTTTTAGAATAACATTGATACAAAAGAAAACTGATCACTTTATGCATCCTGTGGGGTAGTTGGTATAGAGA
Source organism: Stylophora pistillata (assembly GCF_964205215.1). NCBI lineage: Eukaryota > Metazoa > Cnidaria > Anthozoa > Scleractinia > Pocilloporidae > Stylophora > Stylophora pistillata. Next base: position 865,768 of record NC_142529.1, read on the forward strand.
CACAAGCAGAACTGTAATCAAATGTCAAATTTTCAATCTATTTTTTTTAACATGCCTAGTATATCCTTGCATCAGACTTGTAAACCAATCTAAAGAGTGCATTGCATTATGATTAAGATTGGGATGGATATGGTTGCAAACAAGATGATGATGATGATGTCCCTAGAGCTGCACACCTCTAAGAGATTTTTGAAATATTTCCTTTTCCCTTTCAGCCATTGGCCATCTCTCAATACTAATTTCTACTACTTAACCCCCTCCCCTCATAATGCCTTTGATGGCACCTCTTCCACTTTGTTTGCAATTATGCCCAATTTATATGAAAAGGAAGCCAGAAACTGAAAAATAAGCTTGGCAAGCAGTAAATAGTTGGAATGTTTTAAAAATATGGAATTTCAAGGTCAGGTCTTTAGGGAGAATTTGCAAATCACGTTAGAAAAATGGCATATTAATTATCTGCTGTGCGTGCAAGAGACCTCCATATATCCTTGGAGAGTTGCCATAGCATGTAATGCTGACGCAGCAGTGATAGTGACTATGACCAGGTGTAGTTCTTACCTTACTGAGAGTTTTAAAACTAACCTTTCAACTTGTCTAGTATCTGATTTTCCTCATTGTGAAGAATCATAGATTGAACAGCTACCCACTTCTCATCGTCCAAAGGAGAAAGTGTGGCAGACCTCTGAGAATAAGGAGAAGAAGAGACACTACATATATCTTATTAACCAAGTGCGAGGGCCGTACAGGGAGAATATCGGCCCAAGGTCTTGACAGTACGGACCGAGGGCCGATATTCTTCCAGTATGGTCCCGAGCAAGCTTGGTTAATAAGAGATTTATTATACGACTGAAGTTCAAAGGGACACAGGGTCCCGAATGGTCCCAAATGACACCGCCCGGTCCAATACTGAGAGAATATTCACCAGCAATAGAGCATTTTGATTGGTTGATTTTAGTTATTGGCCCTCTGACTGCCTGAGTCGTGTAATAAAAGGCTTTCATTGAAAATGCCTCTAATCTCCTGCTTATAGCTGCATTTTAAGGCCTTTTGATGAGTTAACTGATGATTAACTTACCTTTCCTGGTGTTACTTTCAATACTTTTGGGAGATTTATTCTTTCCACATTGTATTCAACCATCACATACCTGGTCAAAATGATCATTTAATTAACACAGTTGAAAAATTTTAGTCAAGCTCACCATTAATTGTGTTTCACTGATAGTTGAAAAAGAGTCAAAATGCAACATTACTAATAAAAGTGAAAAAGCCATACTTGTTTGCATGGATGATTCCTTCGATTCTTGTCTTAACTGTCTTGACCACATCCTATGGTTGACAAATATTAAAATTTTGAAAAATGTTGTCCTTATCACTTTATCACACAAACATTCTAATCCAAACTGACAGCACTTCAACTACCAGCAAAATCTGCCAATGAACATGGCAGGTTTTGCCTAAAAGAGACACTGCAAGTGTATATCAATTCTTGCTTACCACTCATTGCTAATAACATTTTGATACTATTTAACCTATTGACGTCCAGTGCACCCGTATGCGCCCATGGGGACCCACACCCTTTCTACGCCTTGTGACGTCATCACTTTTAACCCTGGAGCACGAATTTGAGCACGTACTTGAACAGGTTGAAAATATCTTACAAACGATACCAGAATGAGCGCAATTGAGTGAAGGAGATTGGAGAAATAGCCAAAAAGCCATGTAACTTTGACCTGAAAATCTGCACAAAAATCTTGTTCTATTACCCACCTACCTTTCTGAGCATGTGGTTTGAAAATAATGAGTAGTTTCTGAAAAATCTCTACACCAAAATGAAGCCTACTAAATTTCCAGCAAGTGAGGAGAAACTTCAGGCAAGGAGAGAGGAAAAAAGGGCAGGAGAAAGAGAGAAAAGTAAAAGTCGTAAGTGGGGCATTACTTTTCACCCAAAAAGTATGTCGAAATTTTGCTTTCTGTGCGTGCCCAAGATTTTCAGGCCGCCATTTTGCATTTGGATTGAAAGGCCGTCGAGTGTTCGAGCTGTCAAGGCGTTTTTGGTAAGTTCGAGCTTTTAAAACCATAACAGTGACCCGAAATCTGCTCGACTAGCTTCAAAACACAGTTTTCCACAAAAGCTGCGGCCATTAATGGGTTAATTATGCAATGAATCTGTGCACATTTGAATATTACGATCTGTTACTACTAACCTGAAAGTGTGCATTTGGATTTGCAATCAGAACAGCCTATGTATTGAACAAAACCAAAAGGGGTTATTGTTAGTATTAAATTATTTCAATATAAACTACAGTAGTCTATAATAAGGCTCCTTGCCAGAAATTGAGGAATGCTTCTCTGTGTGAACCTAACATGCAAGGTTAAATGAAACAGAACTTAAAGTGCTACTGCAACCAAAAATGCACCTTTTCTTTACTTCTCAGAGGTTGAAAGTACTTACCCTAAGTAAAAATTTGCCAAATCTTAAGGCAAAACTCCATCGAGAAGTAATATTATTTTCTCTGTAGATTCGCGATCTAAACGGCTGCCATTCTTCGGACTACAGAACTCCACGTCAAGAAGAAGAAACTGGGTTGAGAATGCAAGTGACGTAACGACTAAACAAATGTGGCTAATTTGGTATGCAGAGAGAGAGTTGATTTTCTGGTTCCGCAGGGAAGAAGGAATAAAATTCGAAAGAATTGTTCCCCAGCTTTCTTTTGTGTATTTCTTGGAAAGGCATGCCTTCCCAACGTTGTCAAAGTGAGTCAATGACGTCACAACTAAAACCGCTGTAGTTATTTTCGTAGGCTCTCCAGTGTGTTATTTGAGCAATGGTGGAAGAATTTTTAATGTCTTTGCGGTGCTGTTTTTAAGGAATAACGTTGTCAAATTTGAGAAACTTACGTTTATCCTTATAGTTTAGGGTCTAAATGTGAAGTTAACACCAGAAAATTGGGAAAATAAAATGCAAAAATTTGTCACAGTAGCTCTTTAAGAGGGAGAATTTTCTTTCAAAAAGAAAGAGAGGACTGGAAAAAACAGTCTTCAAAGTCCTCTCCTCTCTTCTGATTATGATCATAAAATAAAAACTATGTTAGAGGACTGATACTTCAAAAATTGATGCATTCATTAATCAGACAGTTGACTGATTAATACCTTTATTAATTATTTATAAATTAAAAATGGATAAATAACCACACCTCAGTTTTCATAATCTCAGAAACTATTTCTAGGCCAGAAGCTCTCATAGTGTCCCCTGTTTCTACAAGATCAACTTAAAAAACAAAAAACAAAAAAGAAAATACACAAATGTAACAATAAAAGACGGTCAATCGAACTATAAAACAACTTAGTGTGTAACCACCACAAACAATAATATTTATCAACATTTATATACACCTTTAGCCCTTTTACTCCTACGATCTCATCATTAATTCTCTTTACTGTCTACTATACTATTCTTATGAACTATTCTTATGATTTGAGTTTGGAGAGTTTAGGGTAAAATTGAAGGAGAGCTCCCCAAAATATGTCGGCCAACTGTTGTGCAATTTGGTGAGTCTTTGAAAAAATTTACTGGTGCTTATTTATTCCAAATTCAGAAATGAGTAAACTTAATAGACTGTCATCTTGGTAAGTTTGAACTTTCACAATTACAGTTGGCCAACATAATCAAAACAAATTCAGATTAAGATGCTCGTGCTTGAAATTTACTGCTATAGTGTGGTGTTCGTCAAAATTCATTTTGAGGTAATAGTGAAAGTTCAAACTTACCAGTTTCGAAAGAAACTGTTTGGGGCTCCAACAAAGGGCTAACGCTCGAAACGTCTGCTTTTGTAATCGTTACGGTGGCCAATTTACCATTTCAACTTTGTTGATATATCCAAATTATTTCGTTACTCCCACCGACGCAGCCCCAAACAGTTTCTTTCCAAACTAACAGCCTTTACCAAGATGACAGTCTATTTACTGTTTCTGAATTTGGAATAAATAAGCACAAGTAAATTTTTTCAAAGACTCAGAAAATTGCACAACAGTCAGCCATCAGATATTTTGGGGAGCTGTTCTTCAATTTTACCGAATTTAGCATTAGGTAAATTAATATTATTCTTATTAAATCAATATTTTTCTTCATCCTCATCACTTTTCCACTTGATACTGTATTTATTTTGTAAGGAGAAATTGTATCTTCATCCCTTCTGGGAGTAAAGGGTCAATAATCTTATTCCTCTTCTACAGTGAGCTCTAAGCTTAGGGCTAAGTGCAACAAATGAGAATAACATCCGACCACACACTTACTTATACCATCAGCAACTCCCAGGTTGCAGGCCACCTGACAATAAACACAAATAAATAATTCATTCCCTTACAACATTTGCACATGTTCATCATGATATGAATCATGCTTATAATTTCTATAGAGTGGAAAAGATGCATAAGAGCAGAGTAGCTTGTGGCCTTATTTTAAATAATATTATCTCTAGCTTCTTGGGTCCTCTTCAAACTTCCACAAGCATCTGTGATATCTTGATGAACCCACATCTAAGGCATGAATAAATTGTCTGGCCACATAGTAAAAGCAGTAGTTTTAACATTGTTTGAAGAGAAATTCAATGCATATAGATACACATACACCATAATTGTAAGAATGAACATTTTTCCAGCTACATTACAATAAAAATTAACTTACTTCCACAGATCCACTGACATAGTTTATCTTTGTTGTGTTGTTGGGATCAAATTGCTGCAGACACATATCAATAGGTTACAAAAATGTTAAAAAATAGTTGACAAAAAATTTAAAAATCAGGTTTTCAAGTACTAAGAAAAAATTGCACAAATCAAAATTTCTGTTCTCAGAACTTACAAAAAAGTACTCTCTGGCAATATTTGGAAAGGATGTGACAATCCTTTTTCCTGTAAAAGAAAACAGATCAAAATGATGTTAAATATTTTTCACAATCTACTTAAGCATTTAGTATTTAAGATAAAAAAAATTACAAAGACTTTCATACCAACAAGATCCTCTGCACTTGAAATTTTTGATGATGCAGGTGCCTGTACACCACACAAAATAACTTGATTATTTTAAAGTGCTACTGAAACGTAATTTTCATATCCGAGATTTTTGCAATATAATAGAGTTTGAACGTTATTTGCAAACGCTGTGTACTTTTTTTGGGCCAACGCATAGCGGAAAGTACATTTTTAACCATTCGAAGTTGACCGACTGAGATCAAAATTGGCGGCCATCTTGGCGCAGCCAAAACAGCCCTGTGACGTCACTGGTTGTGTACTTCTGTGAAAGAAGGGTAAAAGCATAGAGTGTGGCTTGCATGTTGGGAGGTTGAAAAAGAGGATTTTGGGCGAAATGCCATCCTCGTCTTATTCCTCGGCGGCCACATCGGCATCTTGGCTATCTGCGAGAGGTTCGCCTAGATAGGGAGCAAAATTCCCGACTGATACCAAGAACGAATCTCTACGAGTTTATTTAGTTAATCAGCAACTGACGAGATCCACAAGATTAGGATCGAAACCGCGATCTTGCCTGACCATCTACAGAAATGTCGAAAGACATTATAACGGCAGATGGGCTACTAAACGCCCCGGGCCAAAGCAATGCCATTTAGAGAATGAAGAAAACATGGAAGCCTCATACGACACCGCTACTGAAGATGATCTACTCGGCAAGTCTGAGGATAACGAACAAATCCCTCTGTACCAAATGCCTAGCAGAACATGCCCAGAATCCCTACAATATAGGGCGAGGGCCAAAATAAGAGCAGACGAGGATTTCAAAAATGAGATAAAGCAAATCCTTAACAAGGCGGAGCAAGAAACAGTAAAGGCGATCATGTGCTTTTATGAAAGTGAAATCCGTCGTTTTAATACCGAAATAAAGAAAAGAAAATGAGCCAAAACGGCTGGAACACTGAACACTAAGAACTGTAGTACAATCGAATCAGCGCGCGTCGGTGGCGCAAGCTGAAAGCAATCAAGACAACTTAACGATCGAGACAGTCAAAAAAATAGCTGTACATCTACAAAGGCGAACGATTCGAAAAAGACACAATCCCTGATGTGCGTACTCAGTGCCACACATAAAGCAAATTCTCATGAAAAACTGGCATTTACTAGAAACACAACCACTACTGAGCGAACTATACAAAAATCCGCCGCTCGTATCTTACAAAAGAGGGTGGTCGCCCAAAGACATACTTGTGAGGGCTAAACTTTGAATAGGCTACTCTAAACACACGCTTGGGAGTCGTGTAGGCCTGTCAACCCCATTTTACCCCACCATCTTCCTCTTCGCTACTGGAGACAACTTCGCTTCGTTCAGAAGAAGATTCACTTGACAAAATTTCAATATCTGCCATCTCCTTCGCCCACGAATACAAACAAACAATGAGTGAAATAAACCACGCTATCGGAGTGAACACAACCAGTGACGTCATCAATCCATTTGGCTCGGTACCAGGGCCCAGACATGGTTTTGTGTAAAATTTTTGATTTGAACAGTTAAAAAGGATATCTTTCGCTTCTTTTTGGCCAAAGCAAATTATCTCATGATGACCAGCATATTCAAAACTACAGGTTAGAGCAAATATTTCAGATACAAAAATTTCGTTTCAGTAGCACTTTAAGGGGTACTTAAATTACCATAAATCCTCTAATAAGCCCCCTGGGGGGCTTATTTATTTCAGGTGATTTGGGGCGAGGTAGCTTAACATTAGAACTCAATATTATGATCTAACTCCCTCAATGGACCTTGTTCAGCCATGTTATATTTTTAGCAACACTCTGTAATTTCCACATACCGTATTCTATTGATGCCAACACGATAACATCAATCAATCAATCAATCACCATAGTCAATTTTAAATGACAAACCAAAATTACAGTACTTGAATAAATTTATTTTATTATCCAATTGTACTTCATAGAGTACAAATAACACGCGAGACAAGTACAAATATCATGCGATATTTATACTCCAGAAATATCTGCAAAATTCACCCACACTGAAATAACAATTTGGTGTGTTGGATAATAACTTTCTTATTAGAGGTTTTGTTGTGTGGTATCGCTAAGTATTTTTATTTGTTGTTTGTATTTCAACTAGCCATACGGGCTTGTAAAAGTACCACACAACTCGTAAAAACTACTCAGCAACACTGCACAACAAAATGTCTAAAAAGATATATGTACTTATTCACATGGCGTGTTATTGTGATTTTTTTGTTTTTTTGAGGGGGAGGGATGGGGAGCTTGACAGAGGGGGGGGCTTAATAAATTTCTTCCTCTAAAGAGGGTGGCTCATTAGAGGGAGGCATATTAGAGGGGGTGGCTCATTAGAGGGAGGGCTTATTAGAAGGGGAGGCTCATTAGAGGGAGGGCACATTAGAGGGGTGGCTCATTAGAGGGAGGGCTTATTAGAGGGGGTGGCTCATTAGAGGGAGGGCTTATTAGAGGGGGTGGCTCATTAGAGGGAGGGCTTCTTAGAGGGGATGGCTCATTAGAGGGAGGGCTTATTAGAGGGGATGGCTCATTAGAGGGAGGGATTATTAGAGGGGATGGCTCATTAGAGGGAGGGCTTATTAGAGGGGGTGGCTCATTAGAGGGAGGGCTTATTAGAGGGGATGGCTCATTAGAGGGAGGGATTATTAGAGGGGGTGGCTCATTAGAGGGAGGGCTTATTAGAGGGGGTGGCTCATTAGAGGGAGGGCTTATTAGAGGGGGTGGCTCATTAGAGGGAGGGCTTATTAGAGGGGGTGGCTCATTAGAGGGAGGGCTTATTAGAGGGGATGGCTCATTAGAGGGAGGGCTTATTAGAGGGGATGGCTCATTAGAGGGAGGGCTTATTAGAAGGGAATGGCTCATTAGAGGGAGGGCTTATTAGAGGGGATGGCTCATTAGAGGGAGGGCTTATTAGAGGGGTGGCTCATTAGAGGGAGGGCTTATTAGAGGGGATGGCTCATTAGAGGGAGGGCTTATTAGAGGGGGTGGCTCATTAGAGGGAGGGCTTATTAGAGGGGATGGCTCATTAGAGGGAGGGATTATTAGAGGGGGTGGCTCATTAAAGGGAGGGCTTATTAGAGGGGATGGCTCATTAGAGGGAGGGCTTATTAGAGGGGGTGGCTCATTAAAGGGAGGGCTTATTAGAGGGGGTGGCTCATTAGAGGGAGGGCTTATTAGAGGGGGTGGCTCATTAGAGGGAGGGCCTATTAGAGGGGATGGCTCATTAGAGGGAGGGATTATCAGAGGGGGTGGCTCATTAGAGGGAGGGCTTATTAGAGGGGGTGGCTCATTAGAGGGAGGGCTTATTAGAGGGGATGGCTCATTAGAGGAAGGGATTATTAGAGGGGATGGCTCATTAGAGGGAGGGCTTATTAGAGGGGATGGCTCATTAGAGGAAGGGATTATTAGAGGGGATGGCTCATTAGAGGGAGGGCTTATTAGAGGGGGTGGCTCATTAGAGGGAGGGCTTATTAGAGGGGGTGGCTCATTAGAGGGAGGGCTTATTAGAGGGGGTGGCTCATTAGAGGGAGGGCTTATTAGAGGATTTATGGTCACTAATTCTAATCATGGTACTTGCCTGTACTGCCAGCCTGCACTTGCCAAATCCAAGCCTTGAAAGTTCATGTACTGAAATCAAACAGGAATAAATTTGAGAAAGATTAATTAAAAGTAAAAAGGCAAATAGAAAATTGACACAATATATAACATAAAAAAGAGAGGTTAAAAGAAATTATGCCACAAATACTGCTACCTTTTCCTCCACTTTCTGCCACAACATCTTGTCCTGTGATTCCCATGTCAATTCTGAAGAATCAAAGTAAGTTTATCCGTAACAAAATCAGCACTCTACTGTATATCATTATCAACTTGACCAAGTGTGCAGATCAGGATACAACAAAGCTTTCTTTGCCTTGTTTGGCTACAAATCGAGCAGAATCCATCCCATAAATAAGAATCCTCTGCTCTAAATTTATTTTGAGTCCTCCCCAAGAAAAAATAGATTAAGAACAAAGAAGTCACGTGCACGTGGTGGGCCAAGTACAAAGACTCATATAATTAATTGGATGGGGGGGCGGGGGGGGGGGGGAGGGAAATAAAAAATCTTAAAAATTAGATTATAAGGGATGCTGTCTTGAGCTCTGTCATCAATTGGTCAAAATTGCTAGCCTCCGGTTACCTCTAGATCAAACAAATCAGATAATGGGACACATTCCCAGTTAAAACTCTTGACTGTACCACAAACTCTCCTTGTCACCATCACAAGAAGTGTATAAAGAACATGATAGAGAATTTGCATCCTGATGTGAATGTCTAAAGGTAATAAGGGATTTGAACTAAACTCATAAAACCTTCACTGCAGTTCCTGATACAGACCTTCCTTGACTAACATAGAGAGCAATGTCTGATGCTGGGAGAAAGACAAGAGCCACTGAAAAGTTAACACAGCCATAATTAGACCAGTGATGACCTTAAGCTGAAGCTGCATGAATTTAAACCAAGAACAGAATTTTGCATTTAAACAAGCAGATCCCTTGAATTTGTATGAATCTATACCCCTTTGGAATGTGCTGTGATCACCTGTGTGCCAGCAGAAAAAATATATGACATTTAGACAAAGCAAGAAGTTGTTTGCAGGTGGCGTGTTGGATTCATCAGCAAATGAAAAGGATGGAAAAAACGCAATGAGAGATGACATAAATATCTATGATGAGCAAGTGTTGGAGTTTTGACAATGACTTACTGTTAAGTGAAGTACAGAGAGCCAAATCCAGACGTGCTTTTTTGCGATACTGTAAGAAAATGATTTGTTCAATGAACTTGCATTTGCAGTTCTTCAGAGGGTAGAGGTACTTCCAGTCATCCACAAGGTATGGATTTCACTGGATGCAACGTTGTTTATATGTAATTGCAAAACCATATCACTTAGCCTCATTTTCAACTCGCAATTCCATGCTTAATACCTCGCTTTTTTAACCAAGTAGAATGCGAGATTTTATTCAATAATGGCATTCCAAAACAAAGCCGTAGTCCCAAATACACTCCATTGTTTTATTGATTTTATTATCTAAGAACCGGTCAGTGTAAAACGCAGACTGTGGACTGCAGACAGGGGGTAAAATGCAGACTGGGGGTAAAATGCAGACTGGGGGTAAAATGCAGACTGCAGATCAGGGGTAAAATGCAGACTGAGGGTAAAATAAAATATCAATAATAAAAAACAAGACTTGGGAGTGTTCCTACGCGTACCTGTAATTTTTTTTTTCAAAATCCCGAAAACTCAAACCAAAAGGCGTTTATTCACCTTAGTTAAACATATTATCAACCTCAAGTTCTTGTACTCCCCATTTTGTTGAACCAAGTTTCCCAAAAGCACTCAAACTGATGGTAATACTATGCATCTTACTTTTGTTTTCATGTCAGCCATTTTGAATTGTGCTTTCCCAAATAGGTCTGGGACTAAGTAACTCTTTCAGCGTTCAAATTCTTCATATGGCCTTGGAATTGTTTGGAAGACAAGACAAGCAAAACACAACAGCTCAACAACAAGGCAAAGTAACTTGTAGGTATTGAGCATAGTTTATGAAAGACATTCAGTCTTTGTACTCCACTTCAATTTATCAAGAGGTTTGTCAATTGATATTGCTGAAAGGTGACTGGGTTATCCAAACACGAAAATTTATAAGATGAAGCGGCCTTTGTGTGTTTCGTGAGTCCTGACGTGACATTATTTTACGGGTACAAACACTCTTTATTTCATCCTTAAGACTCGTTTTTCTATTATTAATATTTCACCCTCAGTCTGCATTTCACCCCTGGTCTGCAGTCCGCAGTCTGCAGTCTACATTTTACACTGACCGTCTAAGAACAGTAGACATAATAAAATCCTGCCACGTTTTTCATAAACATTCTTTTAGTTTTTAAGAAGGAGAAATTTATTCTTTCTTCGACACTCTGATCACTTATTTGACGACTTGGATTTCACCTTCTGTGGAACTTGTGTTCTCAAAGATTTCCATAGCGGTTTAATGCTTTCCATGGCAGTTTGGCCGCTACGCTCACAACGGCGCTCAGTCACCGCAGCCAAGCGGCAATTGAATTTACTCAGCCACCTTCACTGTGAGGTCCCTTTCTCGTAAAATCTTTAACTTGCAGAGAATTTGAAGGGTCAAACCTTGTTCAAATTACCTTTATTCCAGCTCTTTCCAGTAATGCAATACACTGATCGTAAAGTCTCCCCTTCTTCGGCACTGCCATAAGCATGCGATTCTTCAACTGTTCATCGCCCATATTGAGTCTGAAAAAAAATGATGGGAGCTCAATCGCTACAAAAATATAACAATAGAAAAAACCTTTACGCCTTAAGGAGGCAATCGTAACTTTAAGAGCGAGATGACGGTGTTAAAAAGCTTTGTATTTGTACAAAGTAAAAAATACAAATGGGTCCATCTGAAGACACGTGTCCAATAATTTTATTCATCTTTTGATGAAATCAGGGTATTTCTGTGTCAACTGTGGGAAGATAAACAATCTATGGAAAATAAAACTCCATATACCTGTTAAATTTCTCCTCAAAACAGGAATCTGCTTGGATTCTCGCCATAAGAAAGTAAAACGAACTTTCCGCAAAAAGTTGCTGCGCTCCTAGTCAGACAATCGAGAGGATTTTTACCTACAGTACTCTATATACGCGACATGTAATATATCAGACTTTTTTATGTAAATTGCAAAAAATTAAGGTGGCCCAGGAGACCGACAGATATTCCTTAAAAGATAAGTCAAACGCTTTTATTTTCACCCAATTTTTGCTGCTCTTTTTATTCCAGTTTTTTCTACTTCTGGGGAAGTGCTGTAGGGTTTTTATGTGTACAATGACCGAAATGACACACCACCTGGCAGGAACATAACCCAACTGAAAATCAAACAATTGTGTTGGATTAATGATTGCACTCACAGTGTGACTAAAGGTGGGAATGAACAGAAAACGAAGAAATGTATTGTTGCCAGTCCCATAATTAACTTGCACAAGTTTTGAAGAAATATTTTCAACTTCAAGATTACTTCAACTTTTAATACTTTATTCCATCAAAATGTGTATTCCTGCTGTATTTAGCATATGAAATAAATAATTTATCATAATTGACATGTAATATAAACAGTTTGAAGTTGTGTGGAGTTATCAAATGCCATCATAAATTTAAGTAGAAAAATTAGAGTTTATTTCAATTCATCATCAAATTATTCTACGTGCTACCTCTTTCATGTATATTTCCAAAATTTGGTGAATGATAGAAAACAAATTGTAATTTTAATCAAAATTTCAAAATTTCAGTGGTATTTTAAAGAAGTTAGAGGCAATCTTAGTATTACGATATTATTTTTTCAATCTAACTTCCACTCAAGCCGATCAACAGTGGTATTCAATCATATGATTCACAACCAAAAAAGGGAATTTCAATGAATGGATTATATCTTTTGATAAACTTACTCTGTGTACCTAACATCTAAATTTAATGCAACTGGTCATTACACCTTAACATCAGTATTCATATTCTCCATACTCTTTCATATACAAAAGTCATTTCCTATGGTACTTCATTCTCATGATCTTAATGAGCAATTCAGTAATATTATGGTAAGGAGAAATTAGAGGCTGGTCATTCCTGGGGTTTAGAATGTGTAATCAGGAAATAATTTCACGCGCGTTTTGTCAAAATTCTGATAATTTTCCGAGCCTTTAGGTGAGAGAAATTATCAGAATTTTGACAAGACGCAAGTGAAACTATTTCCTAATTTCACCAGAAAACCATTTGATTACCTTTTAATATCATGGGTGACAAATTACGTTCACAACAGTAATTGTTTTTACTGGTTTATTCTATAGAAAACCGAGAACATAAAGAAGAAATTTATAGTTTTCATTTAAAGTATACATTATTGTTTAAGTCTGTAATTTTCTGAGTTTCTTCACAAAAAATACCTTTCGAATTCTTCGTGCCTGTTAATAATTTTCGGCTGCTTCTTTTAATTTCGTAACTTCTTCAAGGGTCACCGTCTTAAATCTCAACACCATCTTAGCTCTGATCGAGATAAAAGAGATGTTACCATGGCAATTTTGTAATTTCACATGTGAAATTAAAAATTAACGCTGAAATTTTGCACCAAAATTAAGGAGTAATTTGTGACTTATGATATTAACTTGTTAACCCCTAAGAATGATTAGCAGGTAACTTCTCCTTACAGCATCACACTGAATCAAACATTAAGGTAATGAGAATACAGGAAATGACCAGCCACATAAAAAGCTCTTGGTTGTTCATCAAATTCTCATTGTTATTACCATAAGAAATATTTAGAGAACAGTATGGAGAATAAACATACTGATGCAAGGGTGTAAAGGGTTAAAGGTGTGTGAAACTACAGTGATTTTAATTCTTGTGCCCTGGAATTCCCCAGATCCAGGTTAACAATCAAAATACCTTGCCACTCCAAGGAGTAAAAGTATTTCCCAAGATGTACTACAACAATCAATAATTTGAATAATTACAATTTGATAAATAGATTTCCTTAAAAATATAACCTTTTAAAGCATCTCTTCATTTTCTGGGGGAATCTAAAATCTTCTCTGTTCCATGCAAGTGATTGTAGTTGAAAGATCACTTGAAATCAGGCTGTCCTTTTAGTGTACTCACTCTTCTGCTAATTCATAGTAGTACGGTTCTAAGACTAACCCTCAAATTCCCAAGATCTGATTGTTAATTCTCCCCTCTTGCTGCTACACATGTTAATCACTTCTGGGAGCTAAAGGGTGATACAACCACAAAATCTAGGCAGTCATCAAAAACCTAAAAATGAGGTATTCTTTTTATCACTTGAATGTGGCAAAGTAAATTCCAATTTTTTTCCTCTCAACCCTTTACACCTTAACATCAGTATTCATATTCTCTATAGACCCCTTTCATAAATGGCTGCCAGATTAATATTCTTTTGTTTAAATTTAAATTAGCCCTTCTGGCCTCGCTTGAGGTAATGTCTTCTTTTGAATTTTGTACTGGAGAACAAGGCCAGAAGGGCTAATTTAAATTTAAACAAAAGAATAATAATCTGGCAGCCATTTATGAAAGTGGTCTATGCTGTTCTCTAAACTTTCCCTTTGGTACTGCTGAGGAGAACTTATTAAAACCCTTAAACTCCCATGAGTGACCAAGACAGAATTTCTTCCTACAACAACATTAATATGATATCAAGCAGACAAGTAATGAGAATAGAAAAATATAAATAAGGGGATTATAAGTTTATCCAAATCCAAATTCTCCTCACTGACTTCATAGGGATTGTATGTCAGAGTGAGAAGAATTTCTAATGAGATATTGGGAGTGAAAGAGTTAACAATCAAAGCCCCTCAGGTTGGCAATCATTTCCTTTATTTACATGATCTGTAAGGAGAAATTAGATTCTGGTCACCCTCAGGGTTTAAAGGATCAATACAACAACAACCCCCTCAATTAATGATTCATCTTTCTGTAATCTTCTGTTCACTAAGCTTATGGTGAAGTCTTTATGCTTGCACATCTCACTGCAAAATTTTTTCAATATAGACTACTTTTCGATCACAACCAATCAACCAAACAGATCAATTAACACTGAAGACAGTTACTGGACAAGCCAAGGGGGATGGCCTTAAATATCAACATCAATAAAAGTTACAACACTAGTCCAAAGGTAAATTGAATAATAATGTGAATAAAAAGAGAGAAAATCAAACTTTCATAAATAACAATTTAGCTTAAAAAATTGTTTAAAGGTTCACCATGTAGAACTGACATACATGTAGCCACAATTTTTTTCCTGTCTGTTTCATTTAAGCTAACTTCAATGAGTACCCTTCTGCAAAAATCCATGAGTCACAATTGCTTCAGGGGGGAGAACAGAAGATATCTGATTAAATGTGCTGGAAGAGGTAACTCTGGAATCTCTTGGGCGGGAACATGATTTATGACAACCAATCTACACATGTGCTGAAGATTTAAAATTAATGGCAATTGCCAAACCCTAACACGCCCATCTTTGTAACCAGCAGCAACCTGCTGGCAAGTTCTCGTAAAGGCCAGGCAAGACACTTCCGTGTTTTGATACCATGTTCTTAAACCATCTGGTTGAAGATGAGCATTGAGGACAAACAATACACTTAAACTTTCTGAGTTCAGTGCCAAGACCTTAGAATCTGAAGTACCAACTGCTAACATTGTACCATCAGGGGAAAAGGCAGAAGATCTTATTTTCTGCCATGGAGTCTGCAATGCATAAGCAAGTTGAATGCATGTAAGACCAGGTTCATCTGCAGAAAGTGACCATGTTTGAATGGTGCCATCTTCAAGACATGATGTCAAATACTTATGTCCATAGCGAGGATCAAACAAATACCAACACTGTAAGTGAGAACTGAGCGTGCGACGACTTGAGTGACGGAATGGAAGGCACAAACACGTGGACGATGTGGAAGTATCCAAGTCTAGACTACTGTGGATGTGAAAGTCTTGAGTGTCGAAAACAATTAGCTGTCCAGAAGTGCACGATACAGCTAAGAACAAACCATCAGGAGAAAATACACATGATCGCGGGTGCCCGCGAATTTTTGAGCTTGAGTTTGTTGCGGATTTCATTTTTCTGACCATCTTCTTGCTGGCAATGTCGATAATACAGATATGATTTAAATCACCTGTCAATTTAGATGCTACGACAAGCGATCGACCATCAGGGGAGAACGAACAACACATTAATACTCCTCGTCTCTTTCGCCAAAATCTTCGCATGTGGACAACTTCAGCGCTGGTAGTTTTCCAGGATCTCATTCGCACTAGCGCAAGAGAGTCTTCGCTAAAAATACAAACCACCAATTGGCCATCAGGCGAAAAATCGCACGACCTAAAGGAGCGAGGGAAGTCAGCCAAAAATCCAGTGTTGATTTGTTTCTGATTCAGGTCCCATAATCTTATCGATGAAAATTCGCGATTATGGCGGAAAAAAGTCGTTTGTTCTACTTTGGACGCAGTTAAAAGGACGCTATCGTCATCACTTGGAAAGAAACACGAATATATGTCCTTGTCTTCATGTTTTAGCTGAATAACAACATCAAACAAATGACCATGACGATTTTCTATCGGTAAGGAACGATGTGATCTGCCTGACAAACGCGGCACAGCTGCGCGATTGATGAGTGAAAATTCTTCCGTGGGCCTAAAGTGAGACGCATTCGTTCCCATTTCTACGGGTAATGTGTCAAAATATCAAATTTTTCTTCTATTTGATTGTGACATTCTCTTTGACGTTTCCTTTTCACTGAAGGACTTGTTTTTCTCAAGTGCAAATTATTCTACAGCGACTTAGGCTAACACACTTTGTTGTTTTGATACTCTCTTGCTGAGTAGCCTGGCCTTTTAAGTATCTGGACGGCAAAAAGTCCTGTCTATGGTGGTATGGGGGCTAATTGTACATAATTGTACATGCCTAAAGCTTGCATCATAACGCACGGGAGGCATCTGCGGTGACAAGTCACGACAAAGTGAGTCATTACTCATCCTCTTTACTCATATTCACTTCCAATGATTTAGTTTACATAACTGGCTGAGAGAAAATCAGTATACTTGAGTGAAAAAAAAAAAAAAAAAGAGGACTGAAACAGTTCAGGAGACGGAAAGCAATGGAGGAACTTTCAGAGGTAATAATATGAACAGCGGACAACGATAACATGGAACCAAAACAGAAGTTATATTTTCGTGGTCCTCTCCTTGTCTTCACTGACGTGAAAGGTTGTTTCTATATTTGTAAATCCTCTGGCCCTAAGAGTGACACGCATCTAATTTTTCCTGAAAACATCACTCTTGATTGTTACACAAACTCTCCTTTCAGCACCTTAGGAAATGTACAGAAAACATTTAAGAGTGTGTGCATGCTGATATTAGGGTTACGAGGTTCAAGAGATTTCCGAGGAATTCAGCCCCTGTATTCCTGGAGGTCGCATGTTTCTGAGATATGTGCGATCTTCCTCACCTAAAAAAAAACATGACAGAAGTTTCATGGCAATATAAAGAAATTATTTTATTGACGACCTGGTTAACGCGCCAATCAGTTATTGATGGCAGAAATTATACTATGAAACTAGCACTGAAGAAAACTGAAGCCAGCTCAATGTACCACAAACCAACAAACCAGGAATTATTTGGCCCTTGTCTGTTGTCTTTTCATTTGCAGCTGGAATGCCACGCCACAACTTGTTGCATGAATACACCACTTGATCACGAAAGGAAACAAGAAAAACAATCTAGCGGCAGCTCCTTGACTTCTGGGAAACATCAAAATAACAAACAACGCAACAGTTTCGTTGTCGATCATTGAAAGCACAAGGTGACATTTCCAGTGCGTGTAGGACAATTTCATATCCTGAATTAAAGCTACAAGGCTCCAGAGCGTAACAGATATTTCAGGTAAGACAGCCACGAACGTGTACAAATATTTAATCATCATCAGCGACTGTTTCTTTCCCCCTTCCCTCCCCCGTCGGACACGAATCATTGCTGTTTTTATCCGGAACTTCACATCGATCTTTGACGGGTTCATCGTCGTCTTCGTGTCCGGTGCTTTTAATCTCGTCATCTGGCTCGGTCCTAGTCTCCTCCTCGTCATCTGCATTGGTCCCTTGGACGCTGGTTTCTTCATTAGTTTGGGTGTTTTCACCACGTTTCAACGCTTGGATACGACGGTCAATTGCGGTCCATAGCCTCTGGATGTCGTTCGGTGCAGCCTACGATACAAGTATCAGCTGTTTTATCGGGGAAAGTCATTTGGGAGTAGTGCTTACAAAAAATATATTTAACAAATGGTAAACACCACAGCGTACACTATTGAGTTATGGATGCACGCGGGAGGCGTGCATCTTGAGCGACTCTTACGCTTCTTTTCGTGCTAAGCACGAAAGAAGCGTAAGAGTCGCTCGAGGCGATAGCCGAGAGCGACTCTAGCTTCTTGAGTGCTTAGCAAACCTCCCAAGTGCATCCATAACTCAATAGTGTACGCTGTGGTGTTTACCATTTGTTTTATAACATAACATTGATACATTGTAGCTAAAGAGTTCCCTTTTATTTAACAAATCTTACGTGACCAGAAAAAACAAGCGCGCGCGGAAAAATAGTCTTTGCATTTGTTCACGTCTGCAGCGTACACCCATGGGCAAATGGGGGGACACTAAATTGACCAATCAGAGCGCGCGCTTTACTTTGGTTATGTTATAAATAAATATATATATAAAAATGAAAAAAATACCTATTATTTACCCTCGGCAGTGTTTACAGCAAATGTGCTAGTGGGGCCGAGCAAACACACCTAGTAATTACTTTATTAAATATGGAATAATAAAAAACGGTTTCGTATATTGCTCCTCAATTTCAATAGCTACAGCTTGCCTTTCAACGGTGACATTTAAATGAAAATAAAAAGTTATTTAAATTATCCAAATGTTTTAAGTGAGGCCTTAAGCTAACTCATTACATCGCTCGCAGCGCCCGTGGGAAAGATGAAGCGAGTCCAGTGTTCCAATTTGCTACCCGAGCGGGCAAGATGGGCCCACCTTGCCCGCTTGGGTTTGCCTGCATTGATCCCGCGCATGAAAAAATTGAATTAGAACAAGTTCGTAATTCTTAGACAATTTCGGCGATGGAGACACAAAAAGTGGCAGGAGATCGCAAAAAAAAAAAAAGAAAAAAGAAAGAAAAAGGAAACAGAAACGACTGTCGTGAGTGTGTTGCGCTACAAACACAGTTGGCTTTCTTTCCCGGCTCTCGAAGTAAACAAACATTCTTAATTCTTCCCAAGGCAAAATCTTTTTGCACTATAATAAATCGTTCATTAACCTAGCCTCGTTCTTTTTTCGCATTTTTATGGACCTCGACTTCGTCTCGGTCCATAAGAATAAAAAAAAGAACTCAGCCAATATTCAGCCATCTTGACCTCACGCTTAGTTAATAACGCATATGTATTTCAAGCAAGCTCTGTCGCGGCGGACAGACACAGGGTGGGCGTGGGCGTGGGCGTAGGCGTTGGCGCGGGCGTGAGCATGGGCATGGGCGCGTGCGCATGGGCGTGGGTGCGGAGGACGGTGCAGGTGAAGGTGCAGGCGCAGATGTAGCCCCCCAGGGGGGAGAGCTTGCTCACAGTCTAAAGGACAACATACAATAATTCAAATTGTTCAAAGGAAAGAAAAAAACGTTTGTCATTATATATCTAAATCATACATCAAGTCACTTGTAGGATAATGTTATCCATCCCTTCTGCAGCTAAACTAGTGGTTTGGACCTTCTTTTAAGATTTGATTTCCGACTCACTCACCATTATGAGGTAAATTTTAATATCCTTATCAGTATCCATGGCAGTTATTCGCAAACTCTTCTCATTTCCTTTTTCAAGAGTCATCTTTGGCCAAAGCTTAGTGTTAAGGACAACACGTAAACTGCCTTGTGTTCGCATCACTGAAATGGTAAAATTAGACAAACATCAACACATCAACAACACAATAGCCTACGCAAGGTAGATGAGATGAGCAAAAAAGCAAGCATGCAAAAATCAGTACACAAGACATGTTTCTGTCTTGCTTTTAGCCAGGTTTTATCCTCTGTTTTTTGTTTTACATACTGCATGACTAAAACAGGGTAAAAGTGGAGTAGTGTTAAGTAGAGGTCAGTGCAGCAAGAAATGAAATGAGGGGAAAAAGATATCATTCAATCAAGTGGTCTAGATAGTGAAAAATGGTCTACAAAAAAAATTAAAACTTGTGAGGTTGGAAAAAATAACTTACCAAGCCTTGACTGGAAAATTCCTTCTGTCATTGATTGACACATGTCATTTAATCTGAGTATCCCTCTCCCTTTTTCCCTCCAAGAATGTGTTACTGTATCAAACACAAACAAGCGACAGTTGCTCTGAAATGAAAGCAACTTAAAATATTAACATGTGAGAGTACGCTGTCAGGTTGGCCTTTGATTACACAAAACTTTTTCTTGCACATATTAAATCTACTCCTCAGTCATTCCATCAGTTCCCAAGATGGTTAGTTTATAAGTGAGTTGTAGTGCAACAAACACAGATGTATATGACAAGAAGAGGAATGGTTCAGAAAGGCTACAGAAAAATCAGTGAATCCCTCAGTTAAATATATGAACTTATAATGTATTATGTTAAAACATCACCCAAAAATATTTCCATAAACTCTTTGACCTTTAACTGCCTGATTACACTTAAAGTACCCCAGAGAGCCTACAGTGTACGATAATAATAATTGTCACTGCTAATCGCCGTCACAAAGTACAGCAACGATGCAGCTCAACAAGGTTGAACCGAAAGCTTGTATGTTCTGTATACTGCAAAATGCATAGGAGGGGGGAGGTGAGAGTGCTCTTAAAGCATCTCTATGAATGAGAGTCACAGTGACAACACTGCCAGAACCAAAAATTAACCTTTCATTCCTTTATAAAACAATTCTTACCTGAAGCACATTCCTTTCCTCTTCCTCGCCTGTGACCACAGACACCCTGGCTGGCTGTGATTTTGGTGGACTAAGGTGTTCCTGATAAGCCATGGCAGCCTCTGCCAGTGACTTGTGAGGTTTATCTTGATTAGGTGAGCTTGGACCAGGGGTATCAGCATAAGAATGGGCAACATCTGCTAATGTTTTTAGTTCATCACCTACAATGAAAACTGCCACAATAAGAATAAATTTATCCCCAAAGAGATAAAGAGTACCAAAGAGATTTAAGAGTACTTTTCTGAGTTGCTATTTAAGCAGGGCTTCTGAAAGGAATGCTAGAGTAGAACTACTATAGTAGAGAGTAGCTCTAAATGGGGAGTTTCTAGAAAGCCTGGTAGATAATGGAGCATGATGATGTAGCACTCTAGAACTTTCTAACAAATGTAATAACAATTTAACTCTAAAAGACTAAATGCCTTTGCAAAAGAAGTAAAATCAGTGTGTAATGCGTTTTTAATTTCAGCCACTAAGATGAAAACATATCGAGAGTACAGTATTAATGCAAATTAATTCTTACACAAATGATTTTTCAGGGATATGATCAAAGATAAGGTAGGATATCGCAAATCAATGTTTGCCACAGGGGATGTCTATGAATATCACAAATACTTTGATCATCTCAAAATTGCAAAATCTTGCACAATTGCCTTTATCTTTTTACACGACTGGCCCTTAAACACACGCACATTTCAAAAATTTTTCCTGAACCTTTTCCAAAGCCCCATCCCTCTCTATATTTGCAGATTAAGGGTTGCAATCTTCAGGTAGTTGTTATTATTGGAGAGGTATAAAAAACAAGTGATCAAAGTAAGGAATTTACAGAGAAGGTATGGAGTCTTTTTCAATTGAATCTCGTACAAAAGCAGCCTTCTCCAGCCTCCTTCTCTGACTAAACCAGGAAGAATCGAGGAGCAATGATTTACAGTTAGGGAGCCATTTAATGTGACATTCTGTCATGATATTTTACACAATATATCTATTAACAAAGATTTTAAAGCAGTTATAAAAAGAGTTTGCAGAATGCATATTGCATCACTGTCTGTTCCTGTGTATTAGTATAGTATTGCTGTAACAATATCATGTTTTTTAAACCTGTTTTGTGATCTTTAGAGGAACTGTTTGTATCTGCTGTATTTTCAGAGTCTAATTTCTCAGTAGAACCTCCATCTTCTGTGGCACTGTCAGTTGAGAACTAACAGGTAAGGGAAAAAATAAATATAATTATACAGAAGAAATTTTAATAGACCAACTGCATCTTCCTTTTGCACCCAGGTTGTTTTTTTTTAAACATTGACATTTTTCCTCATCTACATCTGTATTTTGAATGTGACACTGCATTATAGTAATCAACCACTGGGCATTGAATCCAATTGCTATGTTGACCCCTTAGAGCGATTAGCTTCTAGTTTCTCCTTACATCATCTTCCTTGAATCAGATGTAAAAGTCATGAGAACAAAGGAAATGATCACCACTTTAAGAGGCTCCTGAGCAATTCTCTGCTTCCTTACCATTACTCGATCACTCATGTTTTGTCCAAATACAAAGGACCCACCAGTGGGTTTTGTGGAAGACCTAAAACAAAAGACAACAACAAAACAAAAACATAAAAACAGACCAAAATTTATATCAGTTTCACAAGGCAAATTATCTTCATATCTCTATACGCAATTCAACTTACTCTTTAGAACCAAAAAGAAATTGTTCAAAATAATTTTTGGAGGATGCTCCGATGATTCCTGCAAGCTGCTCTGGGGGAGCAGACTCATGAGAGCGCTGTGAAGCATCTGTATTCAGCTCTGCCACTGAGGTTTCACTGCTAGAGACTCCTAAAGTCTGTGATTAAACAAGGGAAAAGATAGGTAAGAATGATGTTGCATTAAATGACACAGATAATTTGAACAATAAAATGTTGTTTTTTACATACCATTGAAAGAAACAACAAGCAAAGTGCAGCATAAAAAACAAAAGGAGTAACTTTGGGTAAATGCAATCTTTTCATGAGTTAGCAAAAGCTACCGATATCTAGACCTCAAATTCCTACTGATGTTAAGGTTGAAGTTAAACAACTTTGTTACTACAGCGGTACTGTAGTAAGCAATTAGTAAGGTCAGCGGTTGTCACCGATTCACCGGGTGACCGCTCAACCTCAAGGGCGGCCATATTTTCATCTCATCACAAGTATGATGCGTAGTTTTCCATCAATGCATTCCTCTGACCATCTGCATTTGTAAAGGAGAACTTAAGTTGTTATCTGAAGATTAAAGTGTTGATCTTGCGAATAACAACGGTAGTATTTTTATCATCGAAACTTTTTCGGACCTTGCAAGTGAGATTTTCAGAGGCAGCCACAAACTTAATCCTTTTGTTTATACATGTAATTTCACTACAAAAGATGACATACCTTTGGAACAGGTGAAGCTGTGGAATTTCTATCAACTTCAAAATGACAAAAAAAAATCACTGTTTAGTAGACATTATCTAAATAAATAACAGGATTTGTAGACTGGTTACAAAGCTTGGTTTCTATTTGTCTCTAATCGGTTTGGATTGTTTAATCTCTAAAGTAATGAGACACAACAAAAAAATAAACATCTGCAGATTTTAAAGCTTACAGGAAGTCAATTTGCAGCAAAAAATGCATTCCTTGTGTGAATAACATTTATATGCCTTTTTCTGACTTTTAATGTATCCTGTATTAAACACGAAGGCGCGCTATATAAGGGAGTCTTCCCTGGGAAGACCTAGGCTCATTTGTCACTCACCGTTGACGTGTGCGGATCAAATTTAAATGCTGGTAGAAGAACAAAAGGAGCTAATGAGATATCTCTTGTTTACTTCCACCAGCATGGTGGCAATGAGGTAACGAGCGGACCACCTACTTCGATCTCAAATTTACCGCCACAAATAAAGACAGTTTCCATTGGAGAAAGGAAAGACAAATCTCAAAAATGCTTGTATTGTGATGAAGACATAAAACAATTGTGAGGAATGCACCCGCTGTTCACTGCTTTGGAGTAGCTGTAGCTCAAGCTGACTGGCTAAAAGAGTTCTACATCACACGACGGTTGATTGACAAATGGTCCAGTGGGACCTAAGGCTCCTTTTATAGCGCGCCTTCGTGTTTAAGTGATGAAAATTCCTAAACATGAGAGTCACTAATGCAAAAAAAAATATATTTCAATAACTTAATAGTTACTTTTTGTTGATGAACTTGTCAAGTTCTTCGCCACATCAGATAAGATGGATGGTTTAAAGATAAGCTTTGGAGGTTTAATATCTTCTGTTTCTGCAATGAGATGGAAAAATACTGAGTAAAACCACAAAAGTTAAACAACTGCACACATTTGAAAGTGTAACTTCACTTCATCTCTCGTGACAAGCAATTAAAAGTATCAATAATTATATTTTGGCTTGGATTGTTTTGCACAGTGTTTGATATATATCAAAAAATGTTTGAGGCTTTTCACAAATAGTTTTTTGGTCAACCCCAAGAGAAACTACATATTTTTCTAATGTTGTAATATGTACCTTGAGTGCTTGTGCTTTCAAGCTTTGCCACTTTTTTAACTGGTGATGAACAAGAAGCTGTAAAAAAATTTAACATCAAATCTGTTAGCGGTAGTTACTTGAGTGTACACTTTACACTATCAAGCTTGCTTCCATTTAGAATAGTTTTGCAGACATGTGGTATATATTATGCTATACATTGGCTATGGAAAACAAAAACATGATATATACAGGGATTTTTCTGGAATCTGTGAATTAATATAAAACTTTCACCTCACCACTTTTAATTATGTATCAAGAAATGACATTTAAAACATCAAAAGAAACCCCCTCCCTTCTATAGCTTTGAACAATCACAAAAACAAAGTACAAGACACATGCGGGAGAGAACATGTAAGTAAGAGCATTGGGTTTGAAATTTGTCAGCAATCTCA
Organism: Stylophora pistillata; assembly: GCF_964205215.1. NCBI lineage: Eukaryota > Metazoa > Cnidaria > Anthozoa > Scleractinia > Pocilloporidae > Stylophora > Stylophora pistillata. The sequence continues at coordinate 890,300 of NC_142529.1, forward strand.
GCGGTAATAAGTCATATGTTTTCTTCTGGATTAATGGTTATCTATACTTGCCTTCCTCTGGTTCCGATTCTTCATCATTTCCCTCTCTTTCTGCACTTCTCTACATTGGGGATAATGCAATTCAGTACTCAATAGAAATATTCTCCTCTCTACCCTTTAAAAACTTTACAGAGCCTGCCTTGAGACTTTAATGATTGGCCTTTGAGAATAGAGCTTGTAGTCTATCCACATTTTGAGCTAAGAAGCTCCTATCTGGATGCATCTGTATTCATGTATCATGGATACACAGATGTTGTTTTGGTTACTGTTGTTTTCTTCTCTACATCTCTTCTTGCTATGTAGCCTCTTGAATCATACCTCTAAGATAATATAGCATTCTTGAAACATAAAAAATTAAGGACTATAACTTCCACAGGCCATTGATCAGCACTCTAAGCTCAATTTTTCAAAAAGTCACCGTTTGGCGACCTTCAATTGTAAAATGGTCACCATAAAAAAAAATTAGTCACTCCTCTTTCCCCCCCCCCCCCCCCTCAAAAAAAAAAAACAGAAGGGGAAGACACTTCATGATATATTACACCATTGGCCAATGCACTGAACGGCTATGTTTTATCTCTTAGGTTTGCTACTGTAAGAGAAAGAATAGGAAGAGACTGTCTAGTAGCAAAAACGATTTATTTCAACATTAAAAAGCTGCTGAGACCATGCAACATTGCCAATTGCCCCTTCAAATCGATCGAATGTGCCATTTTTTTCACGCAGTCTAGTTGCTGAACAATGAGATGCGAAAAGAGAAACATAGATGATGCCACCACTTGCACTATTGATTAAATTCGTCCTATTGTTGATAATTTTTCAAGTAAGTATCTCTTTTAATCTGTTGGTGGCCAATTGGCAACTTTTGCCAGAATTTTAGCCGCCAAATATTTTTTTCACTCGCCATGGCGACCAAAATGGTCGCAGCTTAGAGTGCTGCTGATACTTTTATTGAAACAACTCTAACGCAATTTTCAACTCGGGTTTCGAGGAGACAAACAAACAAGGCGAAGCAACATGGTTAAAACTGCAAATAAAATCGCAAAAGAAAACCTAGTACAATAGAAACTAAGCTAAATACACTAGGGAAGCTACAACGAAAACACCGATGAAAACTACATAATACAAAACTTACATTTGTTGTGATATTGTTGAATCCCTGCCTAGTGGCGAAATAGCTGCACGAAGCGAATGACAAAATAGTCGAACTTACTGGACAATGCACAGACAAATACTGGACAAACACTGGACAAAACTGCACAAACAACAATGAACAATGCAGTTAAATACATGCTATGTTACATAACGTTATCAAATGACACAAACAAAGCGCACACAAAATTTTACTATAATTAGCACTATTTGAACACGAACAATAAACAAGGAATAAGGCATTTGCAATCTACAAGGTTCTAGCCACCTTTTATGTATACCTTAACTGCAGATCCACTAGAACTGAGATCTGCATCTTTAGTCTCAATGACATTGCCATCATCTTCTGGAAAAGTGTTCTGAAGTGCAAAAAAAAAAAAAAAAAAAATAGATAATAAAATAAGTGAATAGATAAAATAAATTTAACCAGAATAAACCAAATCAACTATCTTTGTTAAAAATTTACTTCAAATAGAATAAACAGTGTCAAACATAATATTTTGTCCGGCGCTATGAATAAATTCTGTATGATTCACACAAACCCAAACCAAAAGTAGACAACTGCATCAAGCAGACAAAGGTAATTTAAATGACTTTTTGCTGCTTCCATAAGAAAATGCAGGTTTATTTAAAATGCAAATCATGCAATAAATCCTGGAAGGTTCCACAAGCTTAGTCTAATGAAATCTCACCTGTATCCAAATTGAATAGGTGAATATGACCTAACTACAAGATTATAGTTATCAATAATCCCCTGTTCGGCAAGAGTTCCATATAACCCCATACATTAATTATGCATAGAATGTTGCAAAGAAACCTTTATATCTAGTCTTTATGAAATGGAATGCATAATTAATGTATGGGGTTATATGGAACTCTTTTCCCCTATTCTACAGAATAATAAAAAAAATAATAAAAAAATTTTAAAAAATTCAAAAATTAAAAATATTTCCTCTTTAAAAATACAATTAAATCTTAAAGTTTTAAACAAATGATTAATTCAAATTCAATTACACAATAATACAATCTCAGCCTTGTTTGCTCATAACAGTGGCATTCTCATCAGCTAGTGCACGATTATTATTTTCAAAACTTCAAATATATTGATGAAGGAATGAACTGATACAACTGAAAATAATACAACGTTACTCCTAAGCGTGGTCGCGACGTTTACTAACAAAACTTAAAAGTGTCATTTTACTGTTTACTTCACTTACCGTAACCTTTCCACTCATATCTTGTCTCAAAGTGAACTTCGGCGGGGCTAAAATTCTTATAGAGCCAGATGTGCCTTGGAGAAAAAAAATTTGGAAGAATGACATAAATAAAAATGACCTTGGATAAAAGCGTAAATAATTACGTCCTTTCAAAACTGGCAAATTGTCAAAACAATCTTAACCAAACAAGGGCACGTTTAGGAAAGTTCAACACATGTTGTGTCAGTTGTGTTTCACGCGCATACCTTTGGAATCCTCGTTCTCGACCACTATTGCAGAAGAAGCTAAAAAGGAAACAACATAGCTCAGTTCCTTCTGTAAAATAGCTTGAAAAATGGCAAAGACTTGAGCTATTTTAACCTCTCAAACTTCAAAACCTCACCATTTTCCGCCATTTTTGTTGACACTACAGACAGTGCGCGTGCGCCAGAAGATTCGACCCAGCTTTCTCTCAAATTAAAATAAAACAGTAATTATTAATTTTTTGAAAAGTACGATAAATTATTGCACAGATAACATATTTTGTATTTTTATTTCCGATTTTGATATTTATTTTATTCACCTCTTTCATTTATTTCTTTTATTCATTTCTTTTATCTACGGTGGTCCGTTTTATCTACTTTACGTTATTTCTTTTATTTTAACTTTTTTTATTTTTAACATTTATTTGTCTTCAAGCAAGGTACCACGATACAAAACAAGGCTGAATTCGAAATTCTTGCTCTGGAAGACGCCAAAACTAAAGTCAAGCAAGGAAATTCTCCCTCCTTCCTATGAAATAATCACCATCTATCCTTCGAAAATTGTGTTTACCTTTCCTTTCCTCACACGCTAGCCTCCGCCCCCTGTAATACGCAAAAAATTCGCATGTTCAGGATGCTACATGTGTTTAGGTTGAATTAACAGCCCCGCGCTCCTTCCTCGAGCCGAGAGGGTCGAAGACAGAATCTGAGAAAAAGGCAGGAACTCAGCTTAGTGTTTGCTTACGGACCAGCCATTATTTAATAGCCTGATTGGAGAGTTTTGGTGGAGGATTTTAGGGGGGATCACATGGTTTTAAGGGAGAACGAAGAGGAAATCGTTCATCGCCGACGTATTGAGTATAAATGGAGGACTATAGAAAATTGACTGCCAATTAACTGCTAATGATTAATGAGGGGGAATGATAACAATATTACAGAGCTTATAGAGGGGGGATTCAGGTAAATTTTATCGCCAAAAAATCAAAAATCTTCAAGCGATAAGTAATGAGCGGTCTCTAAGATCGTAAGAGATAGTGCGACAAAGATACTACATTTTCCCTCATGACTAAAGCTAGAGCTGCATCTGATGACGGAGGTTTCGATAACTGAAAGCCGGTTAAAAGACGGTCTACCGGCGCGGCACCCGTTAAACCTCTTACCGCCGCCTGTTTGGCCAGCGAGTAAGTTAGGCTCTCGTACTTGGGTTCCGCCCGACACTCTTTTTTGGGTACAAACGCCTATTACCGACACGTCTGGAAGCTTGATACATCGCGGAAAAACGTCATTGAAACCCTTGTGATGAGTGAAGATCGCTCATTTTCAATCCTATTCTGTAGCGGTTTTTTTTTTTTTTTTTTTTTCCTTTGCATACCTTGGAAAGTTCGAAGTCCACAAATCGGATTTGTAGAATATGACATACGATTTGTCATCGGAAAAAGACTTTCCCACGGTGATGATGCAAGCATATTAAATTCATTCACGAAACACCAGATTACTGTGACAACCATCCTTTGTTAGCACGATTTCATAAAACTTCGATCAGATCTGAAACATTTCAATCAATCTGAGGAATAGCGGGTTTCGTTCGCTTCGTATGTGTTCTTTCCCGCTGTGGAAATAAGTATGTCCGGAAAAACCGCAATATTGTTTAAAATCTGTTAAAATTATGATAAGATTACTGACTAACGTAATTGTATAAGGCTTTTTCAAATCTGCCCCATGCCAATTTTTTTTTGAACTTCCGAAAGTTCTTTACCAGGTTTATTTTGAGACAGAATCTGTCAGGAACAGAATTCCCAAGACGATATTTAAGAGAAGGAAGATTTACTTCAACTTTCTTAAAACTCTGAGAATTGAACAAATCCAGAATTAAAAAGATTTTCATTTGCGATCTTGAGCGATGTGTGTTTGTTTTTTGCGAGTGTGTGTGCGGCTTTTTTTATTTTTTACTTTTTTTTAATTTCTGCCCACAACATTAATTTCAAAGCAGAAGACGCGTATTTACTGTCATGCAAAACCTTAAGGAATTTCACTTCCCGACCTTGGCGGCACAACACTGCAGCAATATTACTCTCAAACATGTGCTAATTCACGAGTATTGGAAGTTATAGCGAAATTTTTTGCTAATATGCCAGTTAAATCACGATAGATGTTGATTCCTTCAGTCAATGAGATATAGATTATCACATTAGCATCTCAACCGGACTTGAGGTAGTAAATTCAGTTAGCGACAAGTTTGACGAGTCCCGGGTCACGGACTTCTAGACACATATTCGACCTCTCACACAGCTAGTGGGTCCCAGTGGATTCATCACCTCTCGGTTTCTCTTATGTTAATTACTGCTCAAGCTAATGATACAGGGATAAATTAATTTCTGGGTAAGTGAGCTAATATGATTTTATTTTTAATTTTTTTTAGCTACAGAGGATAAAGGAGTTAAATCGATTCGAGTCAATCATGATCCCATGTAATTTATTGCTAACCGCGCTGTAATCGTACAAAAATTGGCTGGATGGTTTCCATTGTTTATTCTTCCACAAATTAGCATAACTAAAAAATACAACAATATCCATCGAGGAGGTAATCCATCAACAGCTCATCTGCGGACTCTGGTTTAATCAGATGTGACAGGTGGAGAAGATAACACTCCTTTACGGCTTCCAAAGCTTTCAAAACAACGCTGCTGTGTTGCACGTCAGAAAGTTAGATAAAGTTGAAGCAATATGGATCGCCAAATCGTGTTGATTTCTGGCTGTTCTAGCGGCATCGGACTCGCTACAGCTGTATTTCTCGCCAAAGATGCTCAGAAACGCTTCAAGGTCTATGCCACCATGAGAAATCTGGAGAAGAAGGGACAACTGGAAGAGGAAGGCAAGGAATATCTTGGGGACACACTGGTTATCAAAGCAATGGATGTGAGCAGTGACGAATCGGTGCAGAAAACTGTTGAGGAAGTGTTGGACACAGAGGGAAGAATTGATGTGCTGTGTAAGTACCGGCCGTCCTGTTGTAAGATTTTATGATTTCCTTATGATAATTAGATCAAATTTTACAATAAAACCCTCTCGAGACAACTAGATACAAAACTCAAGGTGCGTTTTCCTTAACCAGTATATTTTATGAATAAAAGCAATACATATAAATCTTATACGAGACGTAAGTTCTGGCAAATCTTTTGTTTGCTGAGGTTACAATGCCAGTATCAGCTTGTGGTTAATCGTTTATTTACAGAAGACACTGCGAATAAGGGGGTTCCTAATGAATAATTATCTAGGGAAAACCTGCTTACAAATTCAGTGGTTAGGTCAAAAGATGCTCAGAAATCTTAACAGCTAGCGCTTCAGGCATTGCGGTTTTGTTCATGAATCATAAAATACCAAGTGAAAGGTTACGACTGGAATCGATTTCAAGGTTCTCCTTTTTTCGATACTTTATTGTGTGTTAAACGATGACATTAGCCGGGCCGGAGACGGGCATTAAACGCCCGCTGTTTAAACAATCAAGGAAAAAGACAAAAGGAATTTTAAAAACGAAAATTATCCATCACAAAGTGAGTCATATGGTGCGGGGTCAGAGGGTCTTCCTTGAGTACGTTATCAGCAGATACAGGCAGAAGGTCATGAACGAGTATTTGATTATTATTTCAGATGGATCAAAATGATAGATGATTCGCACAGAAATTAAAAACTTCCCAATCAAACCTGAGCTGATCGCGTTAAAAAAAAAAAATGGTAGATGTCTTGTCCATAAAACCAAGTCGGATCTATTGCTCGAGGCGTTTGCTTGGTTTTATAGCTTTACCATGAATACTTCTTTGTGAGATATAGACAATTTAAGTGCGTAGTCATTTCAGCAAGACAAACGAAGCTATTGTAAAATAAACCCTTACTAAGAGCCACCGGAATATTTCAGTGTATGGGTAGAGTAACAGTCAGTAACTTTATTATCGTGACAAATCTTTTAGCTGACGAAAAGTACTTCTCATTTTTATCAAAATGAGCTTCGTAGAGTACAAATAATGCACGAGACGAGTACAAATATCACGCCCGCATTTGTACTCCAGAAATATCCGCGAAATTCGCCCGCACTGAAATAACAATTTGACCTGTTGGATAATAAATCTCTTATTAAACGTTTTGTTGTGTAGTATCGCTGAGTATTTTTACTCGTTGTTTGTATTTTGACGACCCCGTGGCAACGATACTAAACAACAAAACGTCTAATAAGATATATTTATTCAATATTTTTAATCCTTTTCAAAACTGGGCAAAACGTCCCATTACAACCTTGGTGGGTTATATACAAACAAGAGGATACCCTTACAAGAAGGCACGAGTCTCCCCATTCCTCGTGCGTCTTCACCTCTCTTCTCCGCGTTTAAAGAAGTCTCCAAGCGTTAGAAAGTGACTCAAGCCTACCTGCCCTGGGCGCTGTTAAAAGTGGTTTAAGAATGAATGAAAAAAAGGAATCAAAGTTATTTTATCCTCTAGTTGTTGTAGACATCTTTTGACACCTAAATAAAGGGAAGTATTTTATTTAGCTAGGAACTAACTGGTATTATTTATTCATAAGTCAACAACGCTGGTATTGGAGGTCTGTATACTGCACTGGAGTGCACACCACTCGCCCTAGTCAAGGAACTGTTTGAGGTGAATTTCTTTGGTTCTGTGCGTTTGATCCAAGCCGCGCTGCCAGGAATGAAAGCAAGACGAAGCGGACATATCATCAACAACAGTAGCCATCTTGGTATTGTTGGGGTGCCTTTTAACGAGAGTTACTGTGCAACAAAGTTCGCTATGGAGGGACTCACGGAAGCTTTAGCCCCAGTTTTACTTCATTTCAACATCAGGTAGTGTGCTAATTAGTCTTCAATAAAGTCTCAGACAGTGTCTTTCGTAAAAAGCTGAATGATACAAATCTTTTGATTGATTTTTACTTTTGGAATTATCTTCAACAAATAGATTCCGTGTTGCGTGCGTCTGTTTAGGGGTCACTGATGATGTTAAGTTGTGGTAAGAAAATAAAACTGGAAAAAACCAGGCTCAGGCGAATGTCATTGATGTTCTTACCAAAGTTTGACTTGAGTGATCTGCTACTGACGTCATCCATACCAATGTCCACCAATAAATTATAAGTAAGAGCCAATCAAAATGTATGAAATACTCAGCTTATCATATAACCAACAACTAGATTTCATGTTGCGTGTGTCTGTGAAGTAATGGGTCACCGATGATGTAAATTGGCCGGAAACCACAAAAAGTGGCACATGAGGGGCCTCCTAGTGTGTTACTAATTTTCTTACCGCATTATGACATCTTCTTTGATCCATTACAGAACAGACCCGCGGCAACATTGATTCTAATTTGTTTCATATCAGGCGGTGTGGCCTGGTTTCATATGCAGTCTGCAATTAATAAAGAAACTAAAGGTTGTTCATAGTGACGTCATGTATGGGTAAGACATTTTGCTGTTTTACCATGTAAAACAAATGCATTTCCTATTGCCATGAGTCTGTACTGCAAAAGATCACATAACAAGTCAAAATGTGGCCAAGACGTTACTGACACACTTGGATGCGTCTCGTGTACCATTTTTTTATTCTTATCATATTTTGACGTCATTTGACGCACGACAACCAGGAACTGCAAATTAGGTGTGGTGCAGATTTATTCCTCTAGAAGGTATAACGTGTGAGATAATAATTTCTATGACATATTTCATCTTTTACGCCGTTTCATGATTTTTCAATGACCCTTTTTCATTTTTTTTGTAATGTTGACTGTATTCCTACAGCGCACACTTCATGCCCTATAAAAAAAGCCATATCTATCTTTGTAGGTGCACCATACTCGAACCAGGCCCTACCCAGACCTTAGGGCCTGAAAATGGTACCGCCTTCGTTAATAAATTCAGTTTATCAGACGCTGACCAAAAGAGTCAAGAACTTCTAGGAACCTTTGCAGGGAGAATGTTCTCTATGTTCGGAAGCACGATGCAAACTTCGCACCAGGTGGCGGAATACGTGAAGAACATTATCCTGTGTGAGAAACCACAGCTTCGCTACCAAACAAATGAAAAGTACAGACCTGAAGAAATCAAAGTGAAACTTGCCGATCCTACAGGAAATACTTTGGTTGAAATGATAAAGAGAGACTTTCTTGACACAGAATAACTTATGTATTTAAAATTGAACAATTTAGAGAATTTAGCGTACAAATACACTATGAATTCAATGACAAGCTGGTTATCTTGTTACTCGAGTTTTGTTGCAGCATGTTCGTGACTGTTCTGTTTGCAGATCTTCTCTTATATGAAAGATCCGTTTACCAATTATTTGATTGTGTTTTCCTCTATCTCACTACAGTCTTGGACTTAGTTTCCCGCGCGCAACTAATGTAGTTAGCCAAACACTGAAAGGATCCCTACAATGTATCCTTTATAAGAAACTTTGAAAGTACTTTTAGCGAAGGACTTATTTGTCTTTAAGTCTTTTTTCATCGATAAGAAAATATGAACGTTGCTGTTTTTTTTTGGGGGAGATCGTTTCATGGCAGTTCTAGGACCTACCTAGGCATATAATAGAGGTACTTCAGAGGTATACGATAAAAGCTGCATGTTATATTCAAATGTACACATATACCAATGTATATCATACTGAGTGAATTAAATATTTTATCCTCCTTCCATGTCAGTCATCACTTTTACTTCTCCGAATGCTGCCCAGTTTGGCGCAACCGAGGGCCAACAAAGTGACAAGTTAGAGAGGGCAAATGTAGGTAGCATCCTGGGCAGGCAACGCTTCCGACAATAAATTTTTAGTCTTAAACTTTCCCCTTGGCGTAGAAACAAAAGAACATCGCTTCACTGACAGATTTCGCTGAGGCACACAGCCATACTGCTAGGCCGACGTTACGCGATCTCACCACCAGCTTCGTCATCCTAATGCTCAGATCCCCACAACAACTAAACTTTTTTTTCTCAACGTGACATGACATGATTGCAGAAAAAGGCCGCACAGAAGGGCGTGACAAAAAAAAAATTGCTTGATCATGCCTAATCAGTGTTGCTCAGACAGATGGATGGAATTTCACATGGTTTTCACTCCAGTGACCTAGCCTCCAGTGATAGCTATTCCATCACGGCTCTTCAAATCGTGTTGATTTCTGGCTGTCCTAGTAGCATGGGCTCCCTACAGCTGTTTCTTGCCAAAGATGCTCAGAAACGCTTCAAGGTTTACGCCACCATGAGAAATCTGGCGAAGAAAGGACAACTGGAGGAAGAAGGAAAGGAATATCTTGGAGACAGCAGATAACCCCCAGTACAAGCTGGTCAGAAGCCGCATAGTAGATACTCAATGTAATTACGCATTAAGACCTAGAGAAAGACATCGAAATATCCGCGACACCTCAACCAACAAATTAAAAAACTTTATCTCAAACCAATACGCTACATTTATTGCACGTGACTAGTTTTGCCATATGTGCTTGTTAGTTGCTAATATCATTAATTTTTTCTTAGATATATACTTTTGAATATTAACTAGTTTTACTACTTCAGCAAAAAACATTCCGACGTTTATCTTTTTCCGCAAGAGAATATCAGGGTTCTCCCGTTTTTCTCTTACTTTCCCTTGGTGGGGTATAGATACATTTAACAAGTAGATTCCATCTTGCCGTGATTAATTTGTGGTAAGAACATCATCTTTTTCTTTTTACTTCTTTCGTGCACCCCTCCTTAAAACTTAAAGCATGAAAGAAGTAGCTACAACTTCTTTATAAGGAAAAAATACAGGGCGGATCCAGAAAATTCAGAAAGAGGGGGCCGAGTCCCCCACCCTCCCCCCGAATGAAAACTTCACTTTTCAGGAGAGGCAGCATACATAAATAAGGAAAGCTACGAAATTGAAAATTGAAACCTGATTGTATAATTATAACAACACTCATATAGAAGGGTTGGGGTCGTACAAAAACGTTTTGAAAATACAAGAAAAAAAAGGGGGGCCGCGGCCTCCTCGGGCCCTCAGCCCGGCTAAATCCGCCTATGAAATACAGAACCAATTTAAAAAAACGGGAAAAATATCAACGGCTTCTCTCATTGTAGATTTTTTTCGCCGTTGCATCGTTAAGGCGGGGGTAAACCTGAAAAAATGCCCATTTTTCACTCATTTTTCACAGCTAGGACTTACTTCAAAACTTAGGCAAACTATATATCCCTGGAAAGCTTATGACTTGAAGATCATGAAAAAAAATATTTTAGACTCAACATGTCAATTGTAATAGGATACCACTCATTTAATTGAGCTCCCTGCTGGGTTCTACCAGGGGTTACTTAAGAAAAGATAACTCCTTCTGGAATTAATGAAAAATAACGTTTTTAGTATCAATTCAAAGAAGACATGTTGCTTACTGTTATAAGCAGAGGGATTTCTAATATGTTGAAAACATTTTAAATGATGATCAATTAAATTTGACATGGAAAATCAGAGGGGTGTTTCACTTCATAACTTTAAGTACATACATCATATGGAAAATTGCTCTGCTTATAACACAAAACTTATTAAAAGGAACAAATGCTGAAAATTTCAGATCAATTGGATAAATTGTTGTCAAGATATCTTTTCTAGAAGACAAAATTATTGCGTAATGATAAAATGGCCTTTAAACTTACAGATAGCAATCAAACTTAATTTTTTACAATATGTAACCACTATAGTGGCCCAAGTGTCCATATTTTGTCCACAGGAGTATCTAAAAGTAATTTAAAAACATCCTGGTTCATAAGTAACTCCTTCAGCTTCTCGAAGGGCTTCCTCTCGACGAGTCCTCAGAAGTCGCTCCCCTTGACGCCGTCTCTTTTCCTTCTGCATAACCTGCAAATCGGACTTAGCCAATCTTTTACTGTCTTTTGCATGTGTTGCCACTCTTGTACAAACACCACCAGGGATACAAAGCCTCTCCATGATTTTTAGCCTACTAGAAGCTCCATTATGGTAGTGGCAGACTGCTGATGCTGCAGCACACCGAATTACTTTTGCACCATGGTGTTTATGTTTAGGACACCGTACCCACACCATTGAGTTAACACACTCATTGGGATTTTGTGTTGTTCCCAACACACACCTCTCTAGCAATTTCGAGTCACTTAGAGTCATAAAAGTGGGTTTCAAGACATCAAGAAAGACATCTGGCAAACAGTTACCACTACTGTATGTAGATGTTCCTGTTGCTTTGTCTTGCTTCCATTTACACCAAGAGGATTCCCCTGGTGGACAAAATCGATGCTGTTTGGCTGGGTCATTTGACTCAACATTGTGATGGAGTATTGCAATAATGTTTTTTTTCATTCCATAAACTGCAACCTCCACCTCCCTTCTTCCTGGATTGGATTTCCTGATGGTATTTTGCCGAATTGCAAGTCCATAATCTTTCTGGAACTTCTTTATTCTTGTGTCAGACAGTCTCCCTATACCACCAATAGGTTTGCCATCAGCTAGTTTCCCTTTAGTTCTAGCCTTCAGGTTCAACAGATGTTTGCCCATCCTTTTTTGGACATGTCCCACGCAGTCTAATTTCTCAACTTTGATTTCACCATAAATATTTTCCACAGAATTAAAGGCCTTGCTATCACCATCGCTCACCATCCATCTGTACCTCAGGTTGTGACGTTCCAATGACCTTTCCCACAAGACTACAGCTCCTTCACACTCCATTGCTGGTGAGCTACCAGCAAAGTTTATGTCACACTCATGTTCCAACAACCACTCCTCAAATTCTTCCTCATTTACACATTTTGCTTTATTTAAAGCACATTTCTGACATGCCTTTGAAAGGACATGGTAGTCCAAAACTTCACCAGTGTCCACTGAAATGACAAAAACCACTCCAGTTAATGAGGTAAACCCTCGTTTGGCCCAAGTGCCATCAAAACTTACAACAGCATCCAGAGTATCATCCAGATCTTTTTCTGGGTTTTCTTCCAAAATCTGCTGCCGAAGTCTCTCTCCAGCTTTTCTCATGTCATCCTTTGCTTCATCCTCAAGAGCTTCCAGGATGTTGTCCACTTGTTTGTAGTAGGCAGGCTTAGAAAGGCAAGGCATGTTCATTATACCACAGAATGTGGCAAGGCCTTCATAACCACAGCCACTCTCTATAGCATGGTAGACAACTCGGCGGTTAATGTCATAGGATTTCCCTCGCTGGGTCACACCACTGGATGTTGGAAGCGGACTGGATTCCTCACAGGAACTGCACTGAAGGGAAAACTGTGACATCAGCCCTGCTCTTGCACTTTTATCTTCCTCAAGAGTTAAGGTGCCTAAAGACAAATCAAGTGAAAATTGTAACATAAATCGGGCAATTTTATTATAAGCAAAGTACAGACCTCAAGTCAGAAATACACATACTGTGGTTTTTCCCCATAATTTTTTGTTTACAGTTTATATGCACAATATATACCTCAAAATCTTTCTCTTAACCAATCCAAGATTTAATAGATAAATCAGCATATTTAGCAGGGGAAACTGGAACTAAGGGTCGAAATGATATGGGAAATACGTCATAATCGAGAACAGAGAAAGACATAGATTTCAAAAAATTTCTCACCTTTCTCACACACGTGTGCCTTAGAGAGGGCCGTGGATAAATTTTTCACATTTATTAATCTATATTCCTCGCTTTCCTCGGTATTGAAGGTATACTCTTCATCAGTGCTGTCTAAAAGAAGCTCCTCGTCGGCATATTTCATTTTCTTTCTTGAGGAACCAACGGTTTCTTTAGAGTCCGAGTCGGAGAGCTGATTTTCATCCCGCGAAGTGCTCGGAGTTGAGGCGGCGATTTCGTAAACATCAGGAGCTGTTTCTTCAGACTCTTCTTTCTGTTTTCGCCTTCCAGAAAAATATCTCTTTCTTTTCTTCCTGTTTTCTGTCACTTTTCACATGGTTTGGCGAAAACTCTCCGACCCACTAACTCCCTCTCCCCTCAACTCATCCTGTGCTTGATTTACACCAACCTCGTTCCCAGAGCCTTTTCCCTTAGTTGGGGGTGGAGTTGGGGGTGGGGCTAAGGAAAGGCCCTGGGAACGAGGTTGAATTTACACGACTAGTTAAAACGGTTCACTGCTCCGGATCCTGCCTTGAGATTCCGCCGTGACTTGACTCGACAGGTTGTCGATCTTAGACAGAGTGGGGATGTCTCTCGAAGAACGTTTTCGTTAAGCTTAGTGAGTTCCACATATGCGAATTCTTCCGTCCAGTTTAGGCACAAAAAACATTCCTGCATAACCTGGTTACAAGATTTTCTTTTGCTTACAAGGCGTTATTTTGCAAGACCCTACCGCTAATTTCAAATCAACTCTTGGGGACATTTCCTTCACTACGGTTGCTCCAAATGATATGGAATGGTTTACTGGACTATATTAGGAAAGAAAATGATTTTGATATGTTTAAGAGACTCATTAAGACCCAGGCCTATAGCGACCTGCCTTAAGTTATTTTGGGTTTTTATTTTTCTACTTTTATCTTCTCTTTACTTCTTACTTGTTACGAGCTATGCTAGATTACCTATTATGAAGGAAATGTGACAAATGATAGTTTTTAATGTTAAAATGCGCAAAAGAGCAAAAAGCAAAAGAGTTATTAAGTTTTTGGAATTTCAAGAGGTTGGGATTTTATGTATCAATTAATCCCTTATTCTCAATAAGACTCGCTGGTCTTGCACTTTAGAAGCGGAGAAAGTATATTAAGAATTACCATGAGAGAAAGACATGTAAAAGTAGGATTTGGCGTACTCTTTCAATAATTTTTATCTTCTTTAATCGCAAAAAGGCTATTGATGGACGGCAATTAGCTGATGAAACCCTTTTTTATAGCGACTTTCACGAGGGGTAACTGAGAAAGCAAAGCCATGATGATCAGTCACAGAGAAAGCTTAAAAATATGCAGAATTATTCTGATGTACGTAGCCTGGAGAATGATACTATGTTCTTATTGACTGATTGGGAGGTCCGTGTTAGTTTCGAAACGCTTAGCTCGTGTACATTTATGTTATGTTTGTTCCGGTCTATTATTTCTTCGTTGGTTAATGATTATTACTTACCGTATTTCCTCGAATAATAGCCGGGGGCCATTATTTTTTTTTTCGCACAAAAAGGGGGCAATTATTCGAGGAAAGGCGATTATTCGAGGGAGGCGATAATATCAAATATTTCTCATAGAAGGTCGTGCCTTAAATATTTTGTTTTATTAGACTATTAAATCAAAAAATAATCACACCAAATATAAACCGAACATGGGCTTTTTAGTGTTTCAAATTTGTTTCTTTGATTACAGTAATCAATGTTCAATGTCAATATCTTCGGCGTCAGAGCCTGAATCATCGCTGATGACTTTAATTGACTTTAATTTCAGCTTCATCATTCAGATCCGACCGCACGATGGAATCCAGTGATTGGAGAAAAGCTTCTGTGCAAGAACGACAAAAAAGAAGAAACAAAAGCATATGACGACTTTGCGGTCGGTTTATATAAAGATGGAAAAGATAGCAGTGGCGGCTCTGATGTTGTGGTTTGGCATGTACCAATTGAACTATCCCATCTCGTTTGCACTTTCCTAATTGCAGAAGATAGCGATGAAGGCGATGCCGAGGTTATCGGAAAGCGGACTTTAGAAAACGGACTTGTTCTTCCAGCGATTTATTCATTGCGAACAAGGAACAAGAATACCTCCGATGTGTTAAAGAGAGAGCTCCAAGCAATAAAAGAAAAAGTGAAGTATATGAACGTTGTCATAGAAAAAAAACTAAAAAAATCGGTGCTTTTGTAATCATTCAGTGGTCACGGAACAATTGAATAAAAGCTTGTTTGTTACCCAAGATGCCAATTATTAACTTGAGAGGGGGGTAGGAGAAAGAGAAAATGGTGAGGGGAGGGGGAGGGGGCGATTATTTTAAATATTTCGGTCAAAGGGGGGGGAGGCGATTAATCGAAGGACGGCTATTATTCGAGGAAATACGGGGGTACCTTCTAAGTTTTTTATTTCAATCAGTTTCATTAAGCACATGCACCAGATATTATATTTCATACTTCATCGCTATAAGTTGCTGTCGACACTACCAATTTTTTCTGCTAATTCACGAATCATCTGCTATTAGCAAGTTACATACAATCATTAGGAGCTAGACCAAAGTAAGTTTTTCCGTTAGTTCCCTTATTTGGTACGTACATTGGCCTTTTTTCTCGCTCTCAGTTCACTTTATAATCGCTTCATTAATTATTAGGCTAGTGTTACATTTCTCAGGTGTATTTTCTCAGTTTGGATTCTGTTGTATTTTCTTTTAGTTCGAACCCAGCCACATAAATTCAGCAACACAACTTCAGCTACAGCCATCAATCTTTACTACGCTATCTTCAATCTATACTTCGCCCTTTTATCTGTGATTTCACACCGATCTCTTTAATTTCGTTTCTTATTTTGATTGCGTACCTCAATTAGTAAAATCGTGATTTATATCGTGCGTTCGAATTGTCTTCTTCGCTAAACTAACATAACATAATATAACATTTATTCAGGAAGCTAGAACACAAATGTAAAAAATACATCCTGAAAAGGGAAAATCGTGAGGTTAGCCCTGTGTAAAAACAATTTCCCTGACTAAAAACATACAAAAGATAAAATTTAATGACTACAGATTCAATAAATATTCAATAAATATTCAAATAAATTTTAAGTCTACTCTTAAAAACAGACAATGATTCGGCGTGGACAATGTATCCTGGCAAGCTATTCCATTTCCCCACAATGCGAATGAAGAAACAATATTTGTAACAATTACAAACCACTCTTTTCAGGTAAAGTTTATAGTCGTGGTTAGCTCTTGTACGCTTATTGGCAAACACAAATAAATATGGGAAAGAGAGGTGATCAATACCAAAAACTATCTTATAACATTAAACCAGAGATAGAAATTCTCTCCGTTTTTCTAGTAACCTTTGGAGTTCACTGGCGGACGTACGGACTTATCCTGCTGGCAGAGGCGTTTATTTGTTAACTTCCTCTACGGTCCACGTAAAAATTATTTATTTTTACGGGGACCTTAGGGGAAGTTAACAAATAAACGCCTCTACCAGCAGGGTAGTACGGATTGAGCGCAGCGATGCAATCACGTGCCACTTGACTTCATTAAAAATATGTATGCACAAATGACGCAGCATACCGAACTCACTTAGAGGTGGGCTGTGCAAGTACAGTTTTGATCTGCAGTTCAAACGTTAAACTGTCAAAGGGGTGCTGATAAGAAGAGATTATGTCTTCTCCTCAAATTGTGCTGATTTCTGGCTGTTCAAGCGGCATGGGACTCGCCACGGCTGTGTTTCTCGCTAAAGATGCTCAGAAACGCTTCAAGGTGTACGCCACCATGAGAAATCTGGCGAAGAAAGGACAACTGGAAGAGGAAGGAAAGGAATATCTTGGAGACACACTGGTTATTAAACAGATGGACGTTTGTAGTGACGAGTCAGTGGAGAAAGCTGTGAAAGAAGTGCTGGACACAGAGGAAAGAATTGATGTACTGTGTAAGTTACCTTTCGCTGATTTGTTGATGTTCCGGATCGTTTAAGTTGGAGTCAAGTTGTTATTTCATACTTATACATATTGCGTGAATCTAAGAGTTACTAACTGAAGTGGAACCCCACTAAGCTCGAACCTCCAAGATCCGATTTCCCTTGAACCATGTCATTTACCATCAGCTAAACTCAAACTCGCGCTAACTTTTTTTTGTCTCCCTTGAGAGTTCACTTAAGCGGGGTTCTACCGTGTTGAGAATATTTGCTAAGTAGCCTATTAAATACAGGAGCGGATCCAGGAATTTTTGACTGGGGGGGTCCAAACTTTGGTGCAGAAAGGACTGTTGGACTCTTTCGAGGCAAATTACTTCTCCCCATCACCCCCCACACCCCCTCCCACCAGTCGCAGTTGCGCATTATAATTCCTTGGCCGCTTACCGTTTACTTGGATTCATTAATTAAAAAAATCAGCCAGTTAAAAAGTGATATATGATCCTGTCGATGTAAGAATTTCATTCTCAAAGTTGTAAGCGTCGGGTCTGATAGGGGGGTCCGGACCCCCCAGACCCTCCCCCTGGATCCGCCACTGAAATACATTATCACCGATGAGTTCTATTCTTTACTTTGTTTCCATCAGTAAAAACATCAGTTTTATATAAGTAAAATGTTTTCCTCTGAGCAGCTCAGGTAAACATTGCTTTCTTTAACAGTTTGCGCTGTAGAAAGATCCTCTTTATTTATAAGGTTCTTTCTTGATTTGTGGCCATGTTATTGTACAATGTTTGCAGTTAACAATGCCGGCGTGTCACTTTCAACAATCCTCGACTGTGTCCCTATGGAAATGGCCAAGGAAGTATTTGACATCAACTTTTTTGGGACCTTGCGGTTGATACAAGCAGTTCTCCCAAGCATGAAAGCAAGACAAAGTGGACACATAATCAACAACAGCAGTATTTTTGGAATTATCGGTGCCCCATTCTTCGAGATATACAGTGCATCGAAGTTTGCTGTGGAGGGGCTAACAGAATCTCTAGTTCCAGTACTTAAGCAGTTTAACATAAGGTAAAACTAATCAGCTATGAATGTTTGATCTCTTCTTTTAAATTTTTTTCTCTCTTTTGCATCTAGGGCCTTGTATTAATGTCAAAGGGTATTTTTACTGAAAATAGAATTTTTACAAGAGATCCCCCTCAGACTAAGACAAACATTTCCATCATTTCTTAGGGGTTATGAAAAGTCTTCAAAGAATGTAACAGAACCCCTTTATTTTGTAAGGGATTGAGTAGTTGGCAGTTTAACTTTGGTAATAGTGTAGTTATCTCAATATTTACCATGTTAGTATTTCCAAAAGCCTCTTTTAAGTTCTCTTTGCTGGCTCTGACTGAGTTGGATCTGATTTGATTCCAAGGCCTTTTGACATTTTAGTTGCAATCATTAAGTATTTGAAACCAGTATTCCTTCAGCAGTTACTGATATTTCTGCTTAGCTTAAGTTGCTGTAAAGAGAAATTATTTTGTGGTTTGCAATTTTTGGAATTTTTGGAATTTTTTCTTTTAATTTACTCAGTAGCCTGTGATTTGCGTGTAACATCTTCCAGCCATATCCATATAATTCAGCAAATAAATAATGTGAATATTAAGCAATTATTGAATGAGGTTGAGCATGATATCATGAATTATCAATGTGAGATCTGAGTTATCTGCCAAAGCTGAGTAGATAATGTGGACACAAGGTTTAATAATTTATGATATCATGTGAAAACTGAATTCAATAACATTGTTTCATTATACATTTCTTTTCTGTTTGCAAAATTTGAGAGCGCTAGACACACGAGGGCCTTGGAAAGTGGGCAGACTTTGAACTCAACATGATAACCCAATTTATTGTTTTCTCAGTTTGCGAGTGGCAGTACAAATCCTGCAATCTGATTGGTTCAGTGAGCACGCAGTATTCTCTCCTCCGGCCCGCTCTCAGCAGGGTTTCTATTTTGTGTTGAGTTGCTATGTAGAACATCTCTAGCTTTATTGCAACTTTTTCATTAATATATATGTTGTTTTGCTGGCTGGGCAGCATTTTTTAGCAAAGACTTATGATGTCACCTTTAGCCCAGATATGGTGTTTAATTTCTCTCTTCTCTCTCTCCCTGGAATCACCTTGGATTTTCTGCAAAAAATTGATTTCAAAATTAATTTTGTGGTAAATCTGATATTAGATAGATTGACACATTGCCTGAAAACCATTTGTAATTTAATAATCCTTCACAAAAAGTAGCTCAGAAAGTTAAAAGGAGAGGTATAGGCAGTTAACAATTACATTAATCAATGTGACTCTCATTCACTTAATATCTGAATTCTCCAAAGCAATTTGTACATGTTTAAAATGTGGAGCTAAGGTTAGAGATCTTCAATATTCAATAATCACACTTTTGTGTATTTGTTGCAAGTCCCTTAGATGCAAACATTTCCACCATAAATTTCATAGTAGAAACCGAAGGAATTCATTGAGTGAAGTCACATTACATTCCCTTGTATCTGGCTAGAAAAAACATCTCATTCAACTTCAGTTTTTCGGTATAAGAAAGACAAGAAATATGACATCACATGTAGACTCTCGGAATGATTTCACTTACGATAAGACTTTCCGTGACATTTAAAACTGAACAGAGGTAAAATCTTCAAAGATTGATTGTCATTGGAAATGAATTGAGTATGTCTTGAATACTGTCTTGAATATGGCATCCAAGATCTCGGGCACAGGTTTTCCCTCCACAGACCTTCTGGCTGGTGAACAACATTCATATCTGCTGCATGTATTGCGTTATCATATCAACTTCACATGTCACTGTATATTGACCATATGCTCTCGACCATTCAGAGTTTTCATTATAAGTCTCGTGTATATTAATCAAACTTATCAGGTAGAAGTTGTTTAATTTTGATCAAATACCCAATTCTTGTGAATAATTTTCAGTGAAATGTGTAATAGCTAGAGGGTAGAATTTAATGTGTTTTTGTTTATCCTTCTGAAATAGATGCACTCTTCTTGAGCCAGGCCCTGTAAGGAGTGCAATTGGAGACAACAATACTGAAAGGACCAAGGGTGTTGACTTGAAAACCGTTGACCAAAAAACACAAGACTTGTGGGTCAGAATGCTGGGAAGAATTGGTCCAACCTTTGAAGGAAATTTATTAACTTCACAGGAAATAGCAGAGGTCGTTCAAGGTATAATTCTAAGCGATGAGGGCCAGTTTCGTTATCTACCTAATAAAGCAATGTTGGATGAAGAAATTACAGCCAGATTTGCTGATGCTACAGGGTTTAAATCTGTGAACCTCATCACCAAAAAGTTTTGTGATGAGAAGTAGTATTCCTACAAAGTCTGCAATTTAAAAAATGATTTTGAAAAAATGTAGAATAGGCAAGAGAGTGGAAGGGCAAACTTTCAACTTGTATTCATAGAAGTGTCATGTGATCCAATAAAGAAATAAAAGTTGCTGTAAATATGATTTACTCAGAACCAATTTTTGTAATGATGTTTTTTTTTTAGAGTGTCAATTAACCCCAATCACTTTCCTCACCATAGATGGAACTTCTGCCCCCATTAATCCTTTCATTATTTTATTAAATTCCTCCCTGTTAGGTAAATATCTATTTCTGAAGATTTCATTGGTAGCAAGGAGGGTGGATTTGCCTCTTTAATCTGCTCTCTTTTCCCCTCACATGGGTTTATGAAACTTCTCCGACCCACCAACTCTCTCTCACCTCCAACACCTTGTACTTAATTTCCACTAGCTAAAGACGGTGCACTGTTCCTGACATGTTTGATGTCGAATACCTTGGTTTTATTTTTTTTTAGAATATCTAACGGAAGGTTTTTCAGTGTTAATGATTGTAAATGAACATTCCTCAACCGTTAGTCCCGTCTGCAGTTGATATCAGGGTTAGTGATTGTTGCGCGTATATGACGTCTGAACAGTTGTTTGAGAAATGAGCCCGCGCTTCTCAAAATCTGCTTTTCGAGAGGGGGATCTCGAACGGGTGGTGGAGTTACGGCCCACGGTAAACATTTTGGCCATTTTGCGGCTAACGGTTAATATCTTTCCCTTGTTGTCCATGTTATTTTTTTTTTTTTTTTTTTTACTGTCAACGCTTTTTCTACTAAAGGTCAAAACTATTCAATTTTTACGCCTAACGACTAATTTTTTTGGCCTTTTCGCAGCTAAGGACTACTGAACCCCATTGAGGCCCTCGAAGGGGGAAGGCTAGATCTGAGAGCTAGTAGGAGCTTAGTAATGGGCTCCTGGAGTAAGGCAGAAATAGATCCGACAGCTAAAATAATTCAACAGGTGTATCTTGGTAACGAAATCTTTTGTTATTTATTTGGTAACTCCTAGTTTTGTTATTGACTTTTTCGGGAAAATTTTTTTCGAAAAGGAATATTTTCCATCGCAACCAGGGAAGAATATTGTTACTTGAACAGCGAAAAAGCGTTGATATTTAAATAATACTTTGTGGATTACCTAGTTATACGACTTTTGCAAAAATCTGCCAACTAAGGTGATAGAGTTCCTTGTTTATCTTTCCAAAAGACAAAATCAGAACATATTACATTTATCATTGCAGTATTTTATATAGCCACGCCTAAATTTTTTAAATCTGAATTCAGTTAAATTTTGCCTCCTTGAATTTTTTACGTCAATTTCTGAAAGCTGCGATTTTTGCCCCCTGCTTTGTTCAAACAAAGTCAGAGAAGGTCAAGTATAAATAAACTGAGTTATTTTCATTTCTATTCACGCCTTTGACAGCGCTGATTTTCGTAACCTGTTTACTTATACAAGCTACTTAGCCACCCCATTAGCAGACTGACAATCATTTAACATGGCCGCCCAAATCGTGTTGATTTCTGGCTGTTCTAGCGGCATCGGACTCGCTACAGCTGTGTTTCTCGCTAAAGATGCTCAGAAACGCTTCAAGGTTTACGCCACCATGAGAAATCTGGCGAAGAAAAGACAACTGGAGGAAGAAGGAAAGGAATATCTTGAAGACACACTGGTTATTAAACAGATGGACGTGTGTAATGACGAGTCTGTGGAGAAAGCTGTGAAAGAAGTGCTGGACACAGAGGGAAGAATTGATGTACTGTGTAAGTTACTTATTTTTGTTGA
The DNA here is from genome assembly GCF_964205215.1 of Stylophora pistillata. Taxonomy (NCBI): domain Eukaryota; kingdom Metazoa; phylum Cnidaria; class Anthozoa; order Scleractinia; family Pocilloporidae; genus Stylophora; species Stylophora pistillata. The sequence goes on from NC_142529.1 coordinate 912,669, forward strand.
TTTGTTAATATTCCTGATAGTTTTGTCGGAGATAAGTTGTAGTTTTCCATTTAACTGGTCACAAATATATATCAATCAGCTTAGTGCAATATCACGGATGAGTTCTCTTCCATACTTTGTTAATCTCAGTAAAAACACTGTATGTTTCTAAATCGACATGTTGATTTCGCAACTCCATTGAAACAATGATCGGATCCTTAGGTTTAAGTTGCCTTTTGCAATTGAGATACGCTAAATTTAGTTCAGGCAAGGACGGCCAGAATAATGTAAAACGGTCTACAGAACAAAAGAAGCCACAACAAAATTACAGGAAAAAGCTGACTAAATCCTTCTTGACTCGTCATGCAATGGCGGGCACAGCAATCATTCGCCAGTGCCGTAGGCTAATCATTGAAAAGAGAAATTTTGTTTTGTTTCGTCTTTTTAATTAAAGGAACCCATAACCTTAAATTTTAATTAAAGGAACACCAAAAAGCCTTAAAGTTATATTTAGGCTGGGCTTCTTTAAACGAAATCCAAGGTGATCAAAGAAACCAATCACAAAAAAGGAAAATACCACCCGAAGTGTCCACAAGTAAAACTGCTTATTAGAGACCGGTCATTATCAAGTGTTTATAGTCTCTTGGTCGTTATTTATCGCTTAAAGGTGGGGGTGGTAGTGGTGGAAAGAGTTTGGTTACGTCATGGTAAAATTTTTTTGATCTTGTGAACGCCCCTTATTGACAGTCAATTTTCTACCGTCCCCTCCCCCCTCACCCCTCTCCCCCTTTACACTCTGTTAGCGAAGACTGATTTCCTCTCCGTCCCCCCTGTAGCTGTAAGTCATTTGGTGTTTACCGAAATCCTCAGACCCCCCCCCCCCCTCCCACCCTATTCCGGGAGATGAATAATGACTGGCCATAAATCAAGTGTGGATAACAAAGTCGCGATCGGTTTTGATTAGTTGAGAGTGTGCAGCGAGGTTTGCTATCCCAAATTATATTAATTTGTACAGAGTACTAAATTTATCATACCTTCTTATTTTTGTAGTTAATAATGCAGGAATCGGCTTAATTACTGCGCTGGAATGTATTCCAATTAAAATGGCTAAGGAACTGTTTGAAGTGAATTACTTTGGAGCATTGAGGTTAATTCAGGCAGTGATACCAAGCATGAAAGCGAGGCACACTGGCCTGATCATCAACAACAGTAGTCATTTTGGCATTGTTGGAGTTCCTTTTGTGGATATTTACTGTTCGTCCAAGTTTGCAATCGAAGGTCTGACGGAAAGCATGGCTCCAGTCCTGCGGCAGTTCAACATCAGGTGTGGTGTATTTTGAAGCAGCCTCTTCTTTTTGGCGAAGTCCGTTGTGCAAGTCAAAATTGATCAGTGAAAACAATTGATGTTGGCGTGTTGAAAAAGAAAAGTAAGGACTACAGCGCAGCACGCTGACATAAATTTTTTCATAGGTTTTTCATTTCTAATCGTGCAACAATCTTCGCCGAAGAGGAGGGACAGCTTGAAGTCTAGCTGTAATTAGCACATCCTTCATTTTCCGGCGATCTCGAAAGTGCCCCTTAAATTGGTTTTATGAAGAGGCAGTTGTTGGTAACGTAAGCTTATCTTATGAATAGAGGAAAACTTCACGGTCTCATTTCAAAAACTCTCACTACATACCGTTCAGTTGCAATATCGAGCATGTGTTGCTTCCTGCTTAGTATAGTTTTTTCAATGTGTCTATGTTATTATTAGGTGCTGCTTGTTGGAGCCAGGCCCCGTGCAAACTACTATTGTACCCAAAGCAAACGAATGGAGCGAAGCAGGTGTGGACCTGACGATCTTAGATCCAAAGACAAAGGATATAATGGAATCTGTATTCTCCAACGTACACAGAACCTTCAGCGCCGCCATGCAGAGCTGTGAGGAGGTGGCGCAAATTGTGCAGGAAATAATCTTAGGAGAAAAGAAAAATTTGCGACATCAAACCAACGAAAAATTTGGACCTGGTGAAATCCCTGCCAAATTAGCTGATCGCACAGGAAATGCATCGGTTGATATTATATCAAAGCACTATTTGGGGAAATAAAATTTCTGTTTTAACCAGCTCTCAAATATAGCTAGCGTACAAACGTCAGCAATTTATTGTCGTTTACGATTTACTATGAATCAACATTACTCTTCCAGAACGTTTGACGTTAAATAAAATAACAGAGAAGGTACCTATTCATTAGTGTATGAATTACTGCAATTCACATGACTTCAGGGAATACCATTACGATAACAGCAGCAAAATATATTTTCCTCTTAACCTTTACCTCCCAAGATCCAATTAGTAAATCTCCCTACTTCCCTTCATACATTTCCTTATGAATTGGACAGGAGAATTTGGTCTTATTCGAAAACAAAACCCTCTGGCTGATAAACTGTTCTCATAACGTGTTGACAAGATAACGTTTTGGAGTTTAAGGATCAATTAATCCATTATTCCGGAAAAAGACTTGCCGGTCTTGCAAATTTATTGATTCTTTAGGAATCAGTCGTGTCTATCTCTCTTGGTAATTTTTTATGATACTTTCTCAGCTTTTAAAGTAGTAGGCTTGGCGTATTCTTCCAATATATTTTTATCTGCCATCATTGCAAAAAAGCAAAGACACAATTGACGTCATTTCTATTATCAGTGATCGACAACAATTAGCTGATGAAACACTGCAAGGTGTAACTGAAAAAGCAAAGCCATCATGATCAGTCACAGAGAAAGCTTAAAAATATGCAGAATCATTCTGATGTAGTTAACCCAGAGAATGATATAGCTCCTTAATTTACATAAAAGCTTTGGTAAAAATAACTTTTCGCGAGACAGCGTGTATCCTACGTATTACAAATTACAAATTCAAATGTTCAATAGACTTTCTCTAAATCGCAGCGAAATTTACCGGCTCGTTAAGAGCACTAATTGGCAGGTATACCATGATCCAGAGTGAATAATAATCGCTTATTCGTTAGCGTGCATGTAATGAGTGCAGTGCGCTTGAAGGCTCTTGCTATATTTTGTACTCTCCGACAAAATAAAAACAAATTTGGACAAGGCCAAGAAAAATCTAAATCGTTAATCCTCATCTGCTTGAAACGAAATAAAAAAATCTATCGAACAATATCGTTCTTAAGCCATGTGGATTTAGTGCTTACTAAGTGTTTTATTTACGCAATCACGTGCTTGTTCATTGTTTTTACGTGGTAGAAATGAATAATAAATATACTAGAATGACGCAGCTTAACAAACTCATTTAAAGGCGGGCTGAGCTAGTACAGCTATCATTTGTAGTGAAAAAGCCGCAAAACTGTCAAAAGAGTGCTGATACAAAGAGATCATGTCTTCTCCTCAAATTGTGCTGATTTCTGGCTGTTCTAGCGGCATCGGACTCGCTACAGCTGTGTTTCTCGCCAAAGATGCTCAGAAACGCTTCAAGGTCTACGCCACCATGAGAAATCTGGCGAAGAAAGGACAACTAGAGGAAGAAGGAAAGGAATATCTTGGAGACACACTGATCATCAAACAGATGGACGTTTGTAGTGACGAGTCAGTGGAGAAAGCTGTGAAAGAAGTGCTGGACACAGAAGGGAGAGTTGATGTACTTTGTAAGTTCTACTGCTCTGATTTTATTCCAAGTAATGGACCGTACTAGGAGAATTTTATTTACGCTTCTTTGGAAAAAAGATACTGAAGGAGCAAAATACCTTTGCTTTGTCAGAGCCGCGTTTTGGACGCGATTGAAATATAAGCATTCAAGAACAAGTTTCCGTCAGCCACCCTCCATTCACTAACTATTTTCTTTTCAAATTTACAGTTAATAACGCCGGCACGCTTATTATGTCAGCGCTGGAGTGTGTTCCCATCAAAGTCACCAAAGAACTGTTTGAAGTCAACGTCTTCGGAGCACTGAGATTGATCCAGGCCGTGCTACCTAGCATGAAAGCGAGGCGGAGTGGGCTGATCATTAATAACAGCAGCCATCACGGTGTTGTTGGAGTTCCTTTTGTGGAAATTTACAGCTCGTCAAAGTTTGCTTTGGAAGGTCTGACAGAGAGTATGGCTCCACTACTCTGTCAGTTTAACATAAGGTAAGACGCTTTTCCCTCTCACCACAGGGGTAAGTTACTTTTACCTCTCTTTCAAGTCTGGTTTTTCATTCCTTTGGAAGGAATGCGGGCTTCCTCTGAGAGCAGCGGGTGTTTACCGAGCCGCCAACTGTCGCGCCCTTTTCATGAAAATAGCGAGGTCCATTACGTCACGATCTCAAACCAATTATTGCTACCCAGTCAATAATTGTCCTGGTCTCCAGATTTAAATCATATTGACAGTTCGGAGGGGAACGATTTGGATTACAATTTTCTTTAGTTAATCGTTACATCCACCCATTCTTTGATTTTATGGTTTCTTATCTTAGATTTCTGTCTTTGTATCTTTTTTCAGATGCTGTCTGCTGCAACCAGGTCCCGTTGAAACTCCTGTAAGGTCGAAAGCGAGCGACTGGAGCCAAGAAAGCTTAGACTTGACAACTATGGACGCCAAGACGAAAAGTTTGATGGAAGCGGTTAATGAATATTTTGGCAAAATTCTCGGTGAAACCATTCAGAGTAGTGAAGAAATTGCGCAAATTGTACAAGAAATCATTTTAGGGGAGAAGAAAAACCTGCGACATCAAACTAATGTAAAATACGGCCCCGGTGAAATTGCTGCCAAATTAGCAGATCCTACGGGGGACGCATTGATTAATCTTGTGGCTAAACGTTATTTAAATCAGTAAATGTTCTGTTATTTGTCTAACTCCATTTCTTCAGTAAGCTTTTAAGTCGGAAATCTTAAATTAACTTTGGTGAAGTTTACTTCATATGAGTATCTCGACATTGTGAAAATTAGGTCTGGATTTGTTATCTTTTAAGGCCAGTTGGACAATAATAAAACTTAGGAAAGAAAACGTCTTATGTACGGATAGTTTGATGATCAGGGAAGGTAATCGAAATCATAAATAAGGATTTCTGCCTTGTAGAGGTTTGATCACTCGTGTTCATGCAACGCCTCCCCAAAAGTTCAAATATCATGATGTATCTTAAAATAACCCCCCTGCCTCCCCTAAATGCCCCATCCCCACCCATGGTAAGTAGTCCTCTTTGTTTGACCGTCGTTTTAAAAACCCAATGGTTTATGTGTTGCAACAATCCAACGATCTTTTCAAGTAGATCAAAGTCGAATGAATATGCCGAAAAAGAAAAACTGAATCGATTAGTAAACCTTAATGACCTCTACGATTGTCTCACGCGTCACAGCCATGTCATCGTCTGAAAAACTTAAATTGTCCTATTAAGAACCTCCTCGATGGTGTAAGTTGACAGTTGGCTACAATTATGCACGAATGTACTAAGCAAGTCATTCAGTTGTATCCATGGCTGAAATTAAGTTTCCTCTGAATTTGTTTAAAGCTACACACCTAGGAACATTATTTGAATACCACATGCATAAACTATGTAAGATGTCATGACCTTGAACCATTTTATATATAAAACCTGAGCATGAATTCGTCGTGAATATATGAGAGCAACATTTTTTTTTACCGCGCTATTATGCTTATCAAGTTAATGAGGGGGACACAGTGCCATAGGCAGGCGATTCTCAAGATTTAACATAAGTTCAAATTGACAGCTGCCAAGATGTTAGCGGAGCGACCGAGCATCGTAATTTAATTTCTCTACAAGGCACCTGGAAGGATATTTTAATTGTCTGGCACTGCAGGCCTCAGCATGAATTTTCGTTCGGTATGCACTGTTCGTTTTTCTTGGCAGATGGTAGCATTATATCGTTTTTAACGTGTAGACAACAACAACGAAAAAAACAAAACAATACAAAACAAAATGCAAAACAAGATTCTATCCTTAAGAGAAATAGACTAGAATCCAGGGTTTTTCCTTTGATCTCACATACAGCCCCAGTCATCTTTTGATCCTATGATTTCTATTTGGAAACTTTTGAGGTATACCTTAAGTTGCCTTGCCACAAGCTCGAGTGACCCCGAAGCAACTGAAAGGGGATAAGTAAACAAAAATGGACTATGAAAGAATGACCGGTGAGATCCGTGTAATTAAGATTTTTTGTGACATGAAGAGAAGGTGTGAAAAAGGGAACCGATTTCCCCCGGTTAACAGTTCCTCTCTGGTAAGTGATACACCATCCAATGTTACGTATGTACCTCCTACTGTTAGCGGGTATCAGTTTGTCAGTGACACAACCGGGACCTTATCAATGCCTGGTGTTCGAGCCAAAATTTGACTGTGCGAGGTCTCTGTAATTTTGTGACGAATTTAATTTGCTGGCTGAATTATGGAGGCAAAAGGTATGTTGATGTCTGGAAAGCCGGAGAGCTGTGTGTAACCATGCTTCGAAAAGCAGTTGTAGGTTCTTTATATTTCGACTTCGTCTGTATGGTTGAAAGATTATAAGAGATAGCGTTTCTTTATGGCCAAAAGATATTTATAAACTCTTTAAGGTTAAAATCTAATTTCGTGCTACGCAGACCCATTTCTGTCACTTACTGGTTACTGCTAGGTACATGAAGTGACATGGAAAAGGTAATTATCAATTTGTCATGAATACTCTTTAAAATGACTATTCATTGCACGCAAAGCAGTAAGAGTCAGTTCGCTGCTTAAATGTCTCGAAGATGACAAGCTGGTACGGCCTTAGATCAACGAAAAGAAGTTTTAAACTTAAGCAAAATGTTGAAATGGTCGTCTTGATAAAAGGGTTTTGTTATTGACGTAACACATTTCTTAATTTTAGTGCTAAGAATTTAGTACTGCATCAGACAATTCACGTCTCCAGCCGGGCAATTTTGGTACTTATTTACTTGTAAATTTCCCTATTTTTATCTTTTGATCATTACCGTGTATATTCACTATCATTTGTCTTTTATCGGTTAGGGATGCATATGTGGTTCCTTGTTTTAGTTTTGTTTTGGGCCGGAAGCACATCTTACTCATACTCAGCATACCAAGGTATTTTTCAGTTTCAGTTTTCTGATGAAGCCATCAGAAATTTGCAAACCTCTCAACGCAGTGAAATTTTTTTCTCTCAGAATGGCAGAGCGAGTCACTGAGAGACGATATCGATGACAATTTCGATATTGTGTTTCCTGAAAGAATTGACAAGGGACGCTCAAAGAGAGATCTTTCCACAGGATTAGAGGTGTATGACCTTTCAGTTTCAGTGAGATCTAGAGACGTGCTCAATGTGCAATATAGTATTATTTTACAAGTTCTCTGTTATCTCTGCCTTTAAAGTCGTGTTTTGACGTTTTATGTTTTTTTTTTTCTCTAATCCCATCAAGCTCTACTCTCCTTCACATCCGTTATTTGCGATGTCACCGGCGCAACGGGAAAAACATTGCGCAACTTCCTAAAGGAGGCTACTTGCTCGCGTGCACGCAAAAAGAAGAGTTTGCAATCCTGTTTTCCACAAGCCCTTAGTAAGATGATACTCCAAAAATATAGCCGGTTCAATACCCTAACTGAAGACATATACTTTGCATGCCCTGTTCAGTGTTAAGTCCCTTTAGTCATTATAAGAGACTTTTCAAATCAGATTTGTGTTTTCCATTTCAGTTGCCCTATCTAACACTCCTTCCATTGCAACGAAGGCGAACAAACCTCAAAGTTCTTTTAAGTGCAATTTCCCTTGATTACTATTTTTTAATATTTCAATGAAGAGATGCCAAGAGATACCAACTGGTTGAGACACCATGTGTTCATCTATGACAATAATGATTGTAAAAATAAGGTGCGTCCTACTACTTTGAATTCCTGACAGAATGGCCACGACGAGGAGGCGACGTTTAAGCTGAGAGCTTTTGGCAAAGATGTTGTGGTGGAAGTTCATATTAACAAGTAAGTACTGTAGAAACTGTAACTTCACTTGGCAAAGTTGGTCAAACAAACCCTACATTAACTGTGCGTGGCCATTCATGATTGACCATAACATTACACTCTCTGAACGCACATCTTATTGCTTATATTACCAGTGGGTCTATGAGATTTTTTATGAGTAAGTAAGTAATAAAGTAAAAGCTTTATTAATGTGTCGATGTATTTAGTTTTCACAACTAATTGGGGACATAAAAAAGAAATAAATAAGTAAATTAATAGATAAGATACAATAGAAATAAATAAGTAAATTAATAGATAAGATACAATAGAATTATTTACAAACAAGAAATTATGAAGGATGTAGATATAATTTATATGATTTATATGACAAGACAAACCTCGCCTTAAACCCTTCACACGTTAACATTAATATTCATATTCTCCACTCTGATTTCTCTTCATTTTGCGCTTCTTCAAGCTTAGCAACCTCCCGCGTGCATCCATAACTCAATACTGTACGCTGAAATGTTTACCATTTGTTAATCTTACTGACAAGGAGAAATTGTATGACATTCAGGAGCTTCTTAAATTGCTGATCATTTTCTTGATTCTCATGACCATTATATTTGATTCAGGGGTGATACTATAATGAGAAATTAGAAACCAGTCCCTCTCATAGATTCAAGGGTTAAGAGAATGAGGAATAATGATCTAAATATCAACACCATTCATACCTCTTCTGTCTAGATTTGCTTCTTGGGTTGCTGCCTGGAAATGAGCGAAAGAGTAATTGTGTAATGACGTTTTTCTGAATAATTACACAGTTATGATTAATTATTTATTTGTTTTCCATCAGGATGGTTTCTTCGCCACAGTTTACTCTTCGTTATTTTAAAGAAGACGGCCAAGTGGTCCAAAGAAAGGTAACGCACCAACCAGAAATTACCCCAGCCAGCTCTTATCCATCATCGCATCTTTCTAGAACGGAGGATAGTTGTTACACGCTCGGCAATATCTTACTACTCATGTAGATCTTCAGAGCTAAACTATCCAAAATGCAGTCTTTCACTTTTATTACAACTCATGTTTCCTACTGTAATGTTAGGAGGCACCGCCCAACTGCCAATATCAAGGTCACCTGAGAGGTCACGAGGCGCAGTCAACGGTCATTCTTGATACTTGTCATGGATTAAGGTGACTCTTATCACGTGATGTATTGTGCGTTTCGTACCTGAAATTTTCATTTGTTTCCAAAAAACATATAATAGTACAACTTTCAAAAATTACAATGGCAACTTGTTTGTTAGTGTGTGTTTTAAGATTTTCACGTTCCTCAGTGTTAACCACGTTTTCCCTTTTTCAGCGGCTTGATTGAAGACGAGGATGGTAGAATGTACATAGAACCATATCCAGCAAAGGTCTGCGAGGGATTTTGTAACTTGATAACAGTCAGCTTAACATCATGTCATTAAAAATAATCCTTTCATCATTCCATCGTAATATTACAGGGGGAAGGAGCGCACAAGATATTCAAGACAAGAGACGGAAAATGGAAAATGTTTTCATGTGGTAAGTTAGCACCTTAAAAGACCTCAATCTTTTTTGTGGCGTCTGTCTTTAACGGGAGCTTAGAGAATGTGCACATTTGCTTACAACATTATCAAACACATTTCATGGGCGCAGTCAGGACTTTTTTTTAACCACAGGGTCTTACAGTAATGCCCTATTAGAATTTAGGAGAAAACAGGTTATTCTGATGTTTTGGATTATCAATTTTTTTTCGTTAAAACAGAAAGAGGATCAAAACCAATGTATGACCCAAACAGGCAAGCCCTTGCATTACTTCTCTGTGCACCAGAAAACAGTGGCAAAGCTCCGGCACTCTTTTCGTCTCATTCCTGTCGCAATGACAGTTCTTCTTTGTTCGTTTCTGTAACGGGATGAAGTTCGCCGGCTATATTCATACGCAACCTTCGCTACTAATATCCCTTTTGAAGATCGCTAGGATGAAGCCACGGGATCCATCCAAGCGGATTTCTGCTTCTGATTATTACTGAATGATTTACCGAAACATCCATGTTGATTTTTCAAGGAGCCAGTTTGGACGGGAATACCACAGCAGAAGAACTGAGCCATTCACAGATCAAATCTAGGGTAAGTCTTAAGAATAACATAAACAGTGGATCATAGTATGTACAGTAGTTTTAAGCATCTAAACTGTTTAATTACTCCACTTGGGGTGGAAGGCAGAACATGCACATATTCCTTTTTCATGTATTTTATCATATTTTCATATTTGTGGGATTAACATTAAACTCATTTGAGAGCTAGATGAAAAAAAGCTCTAGACAGGGCCAAACTATTCACAATTTGTATAGAACAAATGGAAGTAAAAGGTCGGTTGTAAGGGACCACATCAGGCCGGGCCAAAGCGCCGTCAAATGCCTCAAATGAGATTTCTTAGACTGTTATTTAACGACCTTTCAATGATTGGAACTAAAAACGGATTGATGTCCGTATCTGAGCAACAGGACACCCACCCCTCCCCTGTAACCCAACAACAATCAACTGATAGCAAGTTAGGGTTAATTTTAGGCGAGGGGAGGGGTAGGTGCGCAGTTGCTTTGATACTGAAATCGATCCATTTTAACTATACTCGGATTGGCGGATTGAGTTTTCTGTTCTAAGTAATGACAAGATCTGTTACATTTTAATGAAGTATTCCGATTATTTCCAGGTAAGGCGTGTAGCTGAAGAGTCAGTGTATAAAAAATACTTGACAACAACGAAAACAAGATATACGGAATTAATGATCATTGTTGACAATGCTGTGGTAAGGTTTTGCTTTTTTGAGGTTAAAATACTCCTTTTTTTTTTATCAAACGAAGTTTTTATCCAAAAATGCTGGTACTTTTCAAGATTACGCGGGTGGGAGAGATCATACCCGCCTGATCTATCGTAGAAAACAAGTTATCAATGTTTATACGACTAGTGTAACGTGTTCTATTGCTGTTTTCTTGGTTGCAGTACAAGAAATACAAGCAAGACATTGACGACGTGAAACGAAGAGTTTTTACACTTGTAAATGCTGTTGATACGGTAAATTGCTTAAAGGAGTTGGTTGTAATGTCATCTACTCATTTCAAAACGTTCGAGGTTCCATTCACGGAAATCAGACGGAATGATCTATAAAATTCTAGGGTTGAAAACGTCTATTCTTTATGAAGCTTAAAGAACTTTTAAGCGCAGCTTTAGCTTCGTCATATCACTGTTACAGATTTATCGCAAGATCAACATTCGAGTTGTGTTATCTGCGCTTGAAATATGGACTGACGAGGATCACGTCCCTTTTGTGAAGAGAGCCGGTGATGATTTAAGAAATTTCTTGAGTCATCACTCCAGCAGACTGGCAGGCGTCACCTACGATAGTATACACCTGTTGAGGTATGGAACCCGCGGGGCTAAATGAAACTTGCTAAGATTTAGTTCGTTAATCTAACTGATTAATTCATAAGGTCACTGTTGGCAGGCTGATTGAGGTATTTGGTCACAGGTGGAAGAAAACGGATAGAAAAATAGGTAGACAGATAGACTCCTTTACTGAAGTCCAACTTTACCATTTTCTCATTCTAAGAGCCGCGTCAGAGAGCAGACATTATAAGAATCAAGCTGTACCAAAGAACCACGTATTTTCATGTCTGAGATCGGTATTAATTAATTCCTTAGCGAAATGATCGTATGTTTACATCATCAGAGATAAATTCAAATCACATTACTTCTTTGTTTTGAAAGTACTGAGAATCAGTGACAGTTAGTCACGTTACGGAGTAATCAAATATCTTGTTTCACCATTCTAAACAGGGGTGTGATGTGGGACGATTATGGTGGAATGGCATACAGAGGAGAGATTTGCACCAGACGATCGCTGGGCGTGGATGCGGTAGGCCTGTAATCGTAAAGCATAATCACTTGCTTGATAATTACATCAGCATTTATTCCTTGTATTTACGTACGTAAAAATGTTAACACATGGCATAAGTCCTTTTTCTTTCAATCATTGAGTAGTTTAGAACACTGCACTTTGACAACTATATGTAAATTTTTCTCGTTATAAAAATTTTTGGGAGTTTACAAAATCCTCAAGAAAATTTTAATGAACGACGTTTAGCGGATAAATGCGTAAACGAAGACTATCCATTGTTTTCAGCTTATTCTTCGCGCGATCTTCAGACCAAAAAATTGTCTCCTCCGGAGAGAAGCATTTCCGTTACTTTGTTACTTACAGGTTGCTATGTTGTTCTATTTATAGTGGAACTACTGGGGTTCCCTTGGTCCTTGGTTAGCTTTATCTCATGAACTTGGGCACAACTTTAACTTTGACCACGATAACAGTATGTAAATATTTCCGTGTGCAGTAATTGCTTCTTCAACGATGTTA